>NW_006239423.1:363157-378096 GCF_000226075.1 Solanum tuberosum | reverse complement strand
TAATAACAAGTCATTAGTTGATCAAGTAAACACTATAAAGTTATGTCCCTCCTATTATGTGTGAATATAGTGTAATAATCTGCAAAGCAAAGTGAGGCAGAGTTAGAGCTCTTAATCCAAGTCATATCCTTTATAGGTGGTGTATTGCTTTGCAGAATACACTTGATGATTGGACCTATATGAGTGTGAAGTGGTGCCGCTTCTATGAAATTGTGACAAATTTCTAGAGCACTCATGAATACCAGGACACACGCATGGCCTCTTAGCGCGAAACCGTGATAACAACAAAGATTGTGCGAGTATAATGTGAAAAGAATAAGACGGTGAACTTACAAAAGAATTACTGGTTCATAGAAGTCTAAACTTTACCAATTGTTCTGTAAGTTTAATCTTGTTTTATCTAGGTCTGGTTCATAGTCTACGAACACCAGATTCAATGCATTGTACTCATATGTGGAAATCCAGCAAAACTTCTTATTTCTTTCAATTCTTAATATTCTTTTTGAGATATGCAGGGAATTGTTGAAAAATAGTCCTAATATCTCAAAAAAGAAGTATTCATAATATTGTCTAGGTACATTCTTTCATATCTGGTTTATGAGTATTTATTATATATTTATTGTGATTGAATGCCTAGCCTTGATTAGCCATAATTCCATTATATTTTCCACCATTGAAAGCCATATTTTGGCAGTTGACTTTCAGGTTTAAACATTCCCATTGTTATCCTTTATGACCCATTAATCCTCTTATAGAGTGTGTTTGGTATGAAGGAAAACATTTTTCGAAAAATGTTTTCCTTCATACCAAACACACTCTATAAGAGGATTAATGGGTCATAAAGGATAACAATGGGAATGTTTAAACCTGAAAGTCAACTGCCAAAATATGGCTTTCAATGGTGGAAAATATAATGGAATTATGGCTAATCAAGGCTAGGCATTCAATCACAATAAATATATAATAAATACTCATAAACCAGATATGAAAGAATGTACCTAGACAATATTATGAATACTTCTTTTTTGAGATATTAGGACTATTTTTCAACAATTCCCTGCATATCTCAAAAAGAATATTAAGAATTGAAAGAAATAAGAAGTTTTGCTGGATTTCCACATATGAGTACAATGCATTGAATCTGGTGTTCGTAGACTATGAACCAGACCTAGATAAAACAAGATTAAACTTACAGAACAATTGGTAAAGTTTAGACTTCTATGAACCAGTAATTCTTTTGTAAGTTCACCGTCTTATTCTTTTCACATTATACTCGCACAATCTTTGTTGTTATCACGGTTTCGCGCTAAGAGGCCATGCGTGTGTCCTGGTATTCATGAGTGCTCTAGAAATTTGTCACAATTTCATAGAAGCGGCACCACTTCACACTCATATAGGTCCAATCATCAAGTGTATTCTGCAAAGCAATACACCACCTATAAAGGATATGACTTGGATTAAGAGCTCTAACTCTGCCTCACTTTGCTTTGCAGATTATTACACTATATTCACACATAATAGGAGGGACATAACTTTATAGTGTTTACTTGATCAACTAATGACTTGTTATTACTCATATGAACCTAATTCATGGGATCTCCATTCACATAGGTTGGGTTACCATCATTGTTGATCTTCTCAAATGACATAAGTGTTACTCCCCTCGATGTTTCATTAGTCAGTGAATTGATCAGATTCACCTTCGACTACACATAATTTATTTACGTAAATAATTCATCTCACTACAATATTTTCATCACATTATGTCTCAAACACACATGTATCTAATTTAGTCATAAAAATTGGTTTTATTCCAATTGAAATACACACTAAGAGTTGTCTTAACCACTTAGTCTCATCACCAATCAACTCCACAACAACATAATTCTAATTAATTATTTTTATATTATGGCATTCACAAAAATGTACCAACTTCTTTTACCTTTTTCATCACATATTGTACCCTTTTTGTACAACAAAATATTCAATTTATTTAGTATTGTACTTATCGTACCTCTCATGTATTACCAATGACTTCTTTCCAAAATAATGCATCAAGAAGCAATGTCATATTCAACAACAAGAACATGATGAGTAATATTATCACTTTTAAAAAATTCAACAATAATTTATTTACTTTTCAACTCTAATATTGCATTTACTCGCATCACAACTCATTACCACAAATATGTATATGCAACATTATATTAGCATATATACCATCAAAAAATTTAGATCCAATTTTTCTTTTCTTAAGATCATGTAGAGTAACATTAGCAAGGCACTCCTACACTTTCAAATATTTCATAATAAAGAGATAAACTTTTCATATGTAACATACAAATTTATACATTAAAATATTTTTCACATCTAGTCATTATTTATACAAATCTCAAGAAATTTAATAGAATTAATTCTAACAATTTAGACACTCAAAAACACCAACATATATTTTCTTAGTAATCTCAATTTCAACATAAATTTCTGCATCAAAAGAAATTCATATATGATAACTAAATCAGTCACTCAATAATGGCCTTGAAAACAATCTCAAACATTAAGTATAAATAAATTACTATTCTATTCCAAAGCATAAATTAAAACTCATGTCATTAATATAAATAAAATAATTCACTAACGCTAGGCAATATTACTAAAATATTATATAGAAAACTTACACATGAACCATGTGATAACAGTAAAATTTAAAATAATAACTTAAACAATTTATTTTTAGTCTAGAATAACATGAATAAAATTAGTAGCATCCATGTAGATAATATGAGCAAAAACTTATAAACTTCAGTAGCTATGTAAATCTATTTTAATAATTTAATAAACATTAAGCACAAATAAACTATGACTATAACATTTTTTCCTCAATAATACATCACTTTATTAAACCTTATCCAATTCAAGAAAAGTTTCAACTTTTGCTCATAATTCCTCCAGAATCAAATTGATACAAATATTAAAATCATATGCCACCTCAGATAATGCCAATATATAGATGTGAATATTTAAGAAGAACTTTTCATTCTAAGAACTTCAAGTTGTTCTAGAATCACCAACATATATATAAAAAAATTCCTTCTTCTCCAATTTGGGTGTAGGACACAATAATTTAGTTAGCACAATGTACTCAACAACACAAAAAATCTAATACCCAATTTCTCACTTTCACATATTAGTCACAAGATTCGCTTTAGAAATGACCACAACAATTTATTTCATCCGCTTAATTAAATTTAACTTTACTTAGCGGGATTATTACTTCTCCAAAGCTTCTACTACATTGAAGAATATGTTAGCTAAATTTGACACACATTCACTAAGATATAGACATAATATCATCACATACCTTATTAGCATGAACACGTTGAAATGGAACACCAATGATACAAAATTACCTCCAATAGAATGTTGATTTTTCTGCTAATATCAACTACCGTAACAACGATAATTATTCCAACCACGCGGCCACAATAGTTGTCCCGAAATACAATTAAACTTTCAGCCATAAATTACCAAACTTCAGTTTATTCCCTAGCCAGCAAAGCTTTGACTAATAGCTTGACCCCATCAAACCTTTTCATATCTACTCTTTCTTTTTAACCGTGAAAAAAAATCTATTATTATAGTAATTCATTTTCCGCAAGAATAAAATTTGAAATTATCCTTAAGATTGTTGTAAATTTTACGAAAAATACCTTCATCACGAACACGTGTACTGAATTCACCAAAGTTTGTACTTCACAATGAACTCTTGTAGGAAATTCTCATAACTTGAGGCGTGTCGAAAGACACTGTCCTTAAAGATATTTCACCTGGTATGGGTGTATCCCCCAGGATTCAACAAGCTCTTTTAGTACAAAACTAGGAGCCAGAAACTAACAAAGATACACAATAGAAAGAAAATCCAGCACATGAAACATGGACAAAGGAGAATGGAAAATCACTCTTCAACTTCTTCTTTTACGTGAACCAAGAAGCAAATCATTTCTCCCAAAAGTTCGTAGGAAATTCAAGACAATTATAAGAGGATTAATGGGTCATAAAAGATAATAATGGGAATGTTTAAACCTGAAAGTCAACTGCCAAAATATGGCTTTCAATGGTGGAAAATATAATGGAATTATGGCTAATCAAGGCTAGATATTCAATCACAATAAATATATATTGTTGGAATATTGACCCCCAGATTTGTCTAAGGAACATGTATATTCTATATGTATATTCTATATGTTCCTTTGCAGATTACAACAGTTACGTTATGTAAAGCAAATAAACTAATGATACAATATTTTATCGCAGAAAACCCCGGCTCATAAAGGGTAAAAAAATCATGACCTACACCTCTGTAGAATTTAACTCCACTTAATTAAACTCTGAGCCTCAACAAAAGATTACAAACTTATGTAACCTAAGGAATTATAAACTCTAATTCCTAGACGTCAACAACCAACTAGATCGTCGACCCCACTTCAAGTTATGAATTCAGATTACAACTCTTGCAATCATAGGAACTAACTCTAATTCCTAAACTCCAACACAAACCCCCCAAGGTTTATGTTCCCAAGTCTTTAAGTCACCCCAACTTGAAGACTCTATTCCTACTACAGTTTATACTTCACTGGATCTAGAAAGAATTAAAGATACAACTCGATAAAAACGCAATACAAGAAAACTTGACTTAAGAACTATAAAACATAAGCCTATGAATACAGATCAGGTTCTTCAATCTTATTTCCTTGCGTTGGCTGCACTTTGTAATAAAAAATCACTCAAATATGAACTCCCTCTATTTGATTGTATGATGCTTGTAACTCTCTGTTTAAGTGAACAAACTTCCTTTAAGAAGTTATTGCCCTATTTATAGATTTGGACTTGAATCCAAAACCTATTTCAACTCGGACTCCTACTCACACTCGACTTCCTCTTCTGCGTAGAACTTGGAAGCTCACGTGGTATGTTCTTCTTTTCCTACTTCGTATAGTTTCCCTATTTGATTGCGAAAACCTACTCGATTGCCTACTTTGCTTAGGATTTATTTATGAAAGGAAATCTTTTTGCACTGGTTTTTTCTCGAAAAAGCAACCCTTCCACCGTTTTATAACTTCTAATTCGTGTGGTTGACGTTCTCCTTATCCAGTCGGATTCGATAGGAAAGGAACATGTCAGCGCAATCGGTTCCTTTCATCTGTTCCTCTATTTGTCAATTATCAAAATCTTTCTCGATCTAACAAATTCCCTTTTTTGATGATGACAAACCATTGCTTCTTGTGTGAATAGATCAATCTGTGTTATGTCAGTTTCTTAAAACTCAATACACAAAGCAAACACATTAGCGGATCAAGTTAGACCAATTGGGTTATAAATATTACACAAGTATGCACTTCCCCTTTTGACATCATAAAACACTGTGAAGGCATACACCACACTAAGAGAAGCAAATTTTATTCTCATGGCCATTGGGGCAATCACCTACACAAACACTTAAAAATCAAGAACTCAGTTAGCTATAGCAAAGCATTTGCACATACATAGGAGATAGACATGAACCAGAAACTCAAACCCAACATTAGCATTAATCAAACAACATATTCACTACAAATGTGATCAAAATTAAAGATAGAATCAAACACTTGTGAGGGAAAAATTGAAAGGTCAAAGGCTAGAGTGTCTAGGTGATGAGTCCACAAATTGGACTTATTCAGGGCTTATTTTGATAGAAATAGTGTCCTCGAATGCTTATTTTGTCGCAATATCTAATGAAAACTCTTAAGTTTCAGGTATTTGAAGTTTTAGGGGAAGCATGGACACTTAGGCGCAAAAAGGGACAAAAAGGCTGGAAAGAACGAAAAAGCTGAAGCATGAGCATCGCCAAGCATCTTTGGGGATTTGCCGAAAGGATAGACTCCGCCCTTTGTTCCAGTACTCAAAGCCCTGAAGGAAGAGTATCAAAAAGGCGATGAAAGGAGCAGTCGGTGCTTCGCCGAATAGTTTCGCGAAGCAGTACTATACCGCCCAATGGTCCAGAACGTGAAGACGCTGAAGGCAAGCACTAAACGGCGATGAGACAGATGATGGGCGAGTCGCCGAGTCACTCGGCGAACTAGACTAACTTCGCCGAGCTATCCGCCAGTACTAATTTCTGATGGCTATAAATACTAAACTTGTTATTAATTTTAGAAGTTCCGAACCATTATTATAATTTTCACAATATAATAGTACTTTTTAGACATTTTCTCTCAAGTTTGGAGAGGGTTTTGTTGGGAGGACTTGAAGAGAGGAATGATTTTCATCTTCCCCCAAGTTTGGAAAGTGGGGTCTTCTCCATTCTTCTTCCTTTTGCTTAAATCAAGGTTTAATTTCTTATAACCATTTGATTTTACTATCATTTTAGGTGTATTTTTGTATTTCTTGATGTGTGGCTAAAAACCCCCATTCTTGGGCTGTGATTTAGCAAATATGTGCTGATATTATTGTTGGGTCTTGCTTGCTGATAGGTTAGATGTAGTTTAATGGTGATTTCACCTAGTGGTTGTGGTTTAATCAAAAGGGTTTGTAGTTGCAAATACAAAGCCACCCATGTGTTTTCGGCTTGCCCGAGAGGGAGGTCGCGAAACCAAGACCACTAGACTGATGGCCTAAGGAGTGGGTCGGCATAAGGTTCAACCCGAGAGGGTGAGCCCCTAGTCCCATATCCTAACACTCAGCTCAAGAGAGTGTGTGGGGTAAGGCGTAGGATGGTCTTCATGCGGCAAATGAGTGTCCGAGAGGAACGCATTTGAAACGGGGTAAGTTCCCCCTCGGGGAACTTATTTTTATTTAAAGCTTAGCCTAGTCACTATTATCTTACAAATTTCCTTTCAAAAGCATGTACCCAACTACTTATCTCAACTTGTATTGCGGTTACACCCCAAGAACCTTTCCCCATAGTTGATTTTCTTGTTAAATTTTGCTGCTTTTGCTACTTGTGACAAAACCCCCATTTGATATTTGACACTTTTGTGTCACCCCCTTTTAATTTATCATGTTTTTATTCGTTAATGTCTTTAGCTACGACTAGTTAGAGCTTAATTTTATTTTTCTATCAATTCTCAAAACCACTCCCTTGGGACACGACCCCAACCTTTAGTTGGGTTACTATACTATCGACGATCGTAGACACTCATACCGTAGGTTAGTGTCATTGGTCACGATAAGCATCAAAATGGCGCCGCTGCCGAGGACTGGTGTTATTTGAGAATTTTTAGATTAATAAAGTCTTTGTTCTTTTTAGTTGTAGTTCACTAACTTTACTTCTAGTTTTATTTTTTTTGTTGAATTGACCATTTAGATGAGCATGGCTGAGTAGAGTAGTGGCAATTTGGTCGAAATGAGCCAAGGAGTCCAAAAGGACCTCATGTTGGCCGAACTGGCATCTTAGATAAACGACTTAGCCACCAAAATCTCAGAGGTGGAAGTCCAATCCAATAGCAGGGGGAGGTACATACCCTTTCATGAGCGGAGAAAGTCTAGAAATGGGGAAACGAATTGTGTCGAGGACACACTTCAAATCATTTTCCAAAAGATCACTGATCAAGATCAGGTGTTGGAAGAAATGAAGGAGAATATTAAAGTGTTGAATCAAATGATTGGATCTCACTCTAGATCAATCCAACTAATCAGGTCATTCCTGAGTTTTGCAGTGCCTTATCTCCACCCAAATGACATATTGGGGTCCCATAGTGACACTAGGGCTAACCTCAATAATAGAGAGTGAGACAGAACATACGTCATGCCACGACGTAAAATAAGGCGCTTCTTGGGAGGCAACCCAAGGTTTTACTGCTTTTAATTAGTCTGTTCGAATAATGGTGTGCTGATTTTGTAGGGTAGAATGAGAAAGGGGTTGAGAAGTGTAAGTTGGCGAGCCAAGGACCCAGTGGGCGAGTCGCCGAATCTATCGGCGACTCCGACTTAATCCATCGTTGAGACCCCAAAATAAGGGATGTCCTGTAAAACTCGGCGAGGTAAGTATGTGTTTGGCGCGTCGTCGATATTATCGGTGATAAGACTAACGTCGCCGAATGACAGAGAATTGAATGGTTATGTAAAGGCAGGAAGTCAAAATGTTTGAATCTCTCACTTATCCTCGTCTCAAACCCCTCAAAATCACACTAAATGTACTTTTTCTTAGATTTTTACCTTTCCTTTAGTATTTCAATTGGTAAATAGTGCTTGGGGTTGGATCTCTTTGCTGCCTAGCGTTTCAAAAAAAACAATTTGATCAGCATTAAAGGTTATCCATAAAACCCCGAATTTATCTTAAAAGCTTTTGCACTCTTTTGCAATTATAGTATCAGGATGACATGTGCTGGGCCTCTCTGATAGAAATAAGTTGATATTCTATCAGTAATTCGAACTTAGTTGCCTGAAATATTTTAATAGTCGAATGCCTTTTTGTTTGTGCTTTAATTGAACTGAGATTGCAATGGGTACTGCTTGAATTTCGTTATATTCGTTGGGTAACACCTAGATAGCCCGCATTTGTGCTAAATAACGAAAATCGCTCAATGAAGAAATGGGTGACAACATTCCTAAGGGTGATTGTAGTTAAATAGCCAAATTTGGCAAGATCGGAAGAAGTCTAAGTATTCTGGGGTGATGGGAAGAGTGGGTCTTGTGTGAATTTCATGTATGCATGCTTTGATTTCGTTTCCAGGGATTGTACGGTCAATTCTAGGAAGTGGGTTGACAAGTAGGCACGTTAAATCAGTCGGCGAGCTGGGTCGAGCTCGCCAAACGATTCGGCGGTTCGCCTACTGATCTTATATGGCTCTTCATTCATGTCCAAGTGCTGAGAGATCTGTAACTTTCGGTGGACACATCCGTGGTTGCCGAAGGTAGTCGGGGACTCACCATTAGGACTTCAGACCACCCTTCGCATGCCTCATCTACCCTCTTTCACTGTATCTTTTGGCGGACTACTTCGTCATCGCCAAAAGTAGTCGGCGTCTCGCCAAATAGACTTTTTCATCGCTTATTTGCCTAGATTTCAAGCTAATCCCTTTGGCGAGTTTGACCTAGCTCGCTAAAGAGATTTGGCGATTCGTCGACTGATCGGCGAACCTTTCTGCTTCAGCCCTTATATGTTTTAGTGTGATTGTTCTTCTGACTAATCACAAACTTTTGCAGATATGGTACACACAAACCTAAACGCACCACCTCAGAAAAAGGCAACGGGAATTACAATCAATGAAGGAGGGTCACATTCTTCACAGAAAAGAAAGCAAGATCTCCCACCGGTTGATAAAGGCAAACGAAAAAAGCACATCGCTAGGAAGGGCACAAACATTGAACCAGCTGTTTCTGAGCCGGAGGATGAGCAACTTTTGATAAATCGAAGGGAGAAACTTAGGGCTAGAAATTAGCCCACAGCCACCGGAACCCCTTCAACTGCCACTCCCCCGACTACCGAATCAGTGCCAACTCCAGCATCACCTCCAACGGCTCCTCCACTACATGTAGCTCCACCTCCACCCAGGTTGCTGAACAGACTAAAAGACGATGGTTTACGAACCATTCTAGAAGTAAAGTTACTATATGTAGAGGGTTTGGAAGGTAAGCATACTGAGGTGCTTGACACGCTCAGGTATCACGAGTTCGAACAGTTCACCAGGCCGCGGGGCTCTTACAATCCTCCTGGGTCAGGGAATTCTACTTAGCCTATAGGGAGTTGGTCCCGAAAAATAAGAAAAAGGCTAGTGAGTTCCGACCAGTGAACTTGGTCATGGTGAGAGGCAAGGAAGTCGAGTGTCACGGTGAGCATATTAATGTTGTATTGGGTCGACCACTGCACTCGGTACTACCCTCCAGGGTTTGCCTATTGTTCCGTCCCTAGATGATCTGAAGGGTTGGCTAGCTCCGATGATTTATGACATCTCCCTGAGGTGGATGGATGCAGGAACTCCTATTGAGAAGAAGGATATGAACATTGCTTCCTGGTACTGGTTTGGCTTCATCAGCAGCACTATCATGCCATCCCAAAATGAGTCCATTCTGCATTATCCTAAGGCAGCTTGCCTTGGTTCTATCATGGACAGGAGGATGATTGACTTGGGACTGCTAGTTTCACAGGAGATGGCAGTGATAGCCAAGCAGACACTGACGTCGCAACCCTTTCCTGTTCTGATTACTGAGTTATACCGACGTGCCGGAGTACCACGGGATCCTGCTAGCGATATAGAGGTCACACCGTCTTTCTCCACCGATATCCGGTGCATAGAGGCCGAATTCACGCGATAGGAGGTTGACAGAAGAGCAGCCCTAGTCGATAATTCTCAGAGGTCAATGTTGACTCATTAACAGCCGAGACACCTGCGCCTACTATGGCCTCTGATCCCTCAGGTATACCAGCTCATTTTTCTTCTTCATCACAGGTTCCACCTCCTCATCCTCCTAGACTGCCAGGATCACTCAAGCCATGATCCTAAAGATGGGGCAGTTGGCCTATTCAGCTGATGTGAAAGCTACCAGACTAGAGAGGTCCGTTCCAGGGATGATCGATAGGGCCATACTAGCAGCACTTACCCCACTTAAGACCACTATGGATGACTTGACAATAAGAGTCATTGCTTGCGAGAGCAGACAAAATGAAGCCTCTGAGGTGACGACTTTAAGGTTGCGAGCTTGAGACAAGACATAGACTATCTTAAGTCTATTGATTTCACTTCACTCATAGAGAGGGCAGATGATGAGGATGTTCCTGGGACCACCGGAGATAGGCAGGGGGGATGGCGCTGTACATGCAAAGTCGGATGTAGAGATCGATGGGGAGTTGATAGCAGTGCAGACTGAGGAGACACAGGAGAGCAGAGATGAGGGTATATTCAGAGATTTGCCAAATATTATAGAGACAGTTGTTTAACCGATTATCCAGACATTATTGACTGAGACGTCCACAGCCGCTCCTTAAGGATCTGGCATTGCTATTCAGTCTAAGGCTGCGCCGGGCATTGATGCCCATACACAGACTATTTTTTCAGACACTGAGACCCCGACAGAGAGAGAGACTGCATAGACAGGACCTTTCTTCACCCCCCATCTCTGTCCTATTATACTCTTTACTTTTGGTACTTTTATTTGCATTTGAGGACAAACATTTTTTTATTTGTGGTGGGGTGAGGCCACACTTTTTGTTTTTTGTGTTGATATTTGGGTTGTCTATTTATAATTGTGTTAATAACTGCTTTTTTGTTGATGTTTGAGCTTGAGGCTCCTTTTACTCCTTTTATTTTTAATTGCAAGTGATTTTGACCCTTCCGAAAATTTTTGAATTTTTCGCACATTCATGCCACCCCTCATGAGTTGAATGTGGCTGTTCTTTTAAAAAAAATTGAGTCTCATTTTCGATCAATACCGATGACTTGAATAGTGCTCTCAATTGAACGAACATGAATGTACGGCTACGATGAGGCCAAATGAAGTTGCATAGACAATATGTGAATTTTTTGCATCTCATTGTGATTAGCCATTTATCAAATTGATTCCCTTGTTATGACTGTTGCACACTAGCGAAAGTGTGTAGTCTTGCTTGACTTAAGTGTCAATGCCTTGTGTGATTAGTTTGCTTTGAAACTTGCATGAATAAACTTAGAATTTGCCATGTTAGTCTGATTGATTTAGAAAGGTGTCCTCTTAAGATGATCTTAGGCAATTTAAAGAGTGTGAGCCAAAATTTGGCATATACCTCTTTTGTGGCCTACCCGTGAGCATGTGAAACTCTTTTGAACATCCTTTGAGCTTTACCTTTCTTTTGAAGAACCTTGATGAACCCTAGACCTTACATGACCCACTACTTATAATCCTCTTGATTTGTGATTTAGCGAATAGCCAACTTAGGCCAAAAGTCTAAGTTGGGGGTGTGGTGAAAAGGAAAAAGGAGAAGTCAAAAAGTGCAAGAGAAGTCCCCCTTAACCCATGGTATTGCATGAAAATGGAACCCCTTCGATTAAAAAAAAAAAGGAATAAATTATGAAGGAGATCGGGTCCCAAGTAATCCATGAAGGTGAATAAAAAAGTGACTTAGAAGCACTAGAAAAAGAATTGATAGAGGAAAAGAAGGGAATGCCTTGAGAATACCACATCTCACGAGGAAAAAATCACTGAGCCTAAATGACCATACCTTTGCACTCAGCCCCATTACAAGCCTTAGAAAGACCGTTTTGATTTTGAGTAAGCTAAATCGAAAGTCGATTGGAAAATAAGGGCAAACCTATGGGTGAAAACATGCATTGTGTTTCTCTTTTTGAGTGTGAGCGTTGCATCTGATTCCTGATCTTGAATTGATTAACCTCTGTGTGTGAATATGAAATCATTCTTTATGTGAGGGCATTTTAGATACTTTTTGTTGAGCTTGAACTTGCACAAGTAGCAAGTATTGCGAGCATGAGAATCTTTGGTAATGGTGTGTCACAACTTGAATCTTTGAGTACACAGTTGATCTTTGCATAAGTAATTTGAATCTTGTTGTGTATGTTCATGATTGAGTCTTGTGTAGCACTGTTTGAGATACCCTTTTTTGAACGGCTGAACTTGAGTTTGCTTGAGGACAAGCAAAAGTTTAAGTTGGGGGTGTTGATGAGTCCACAAATAAGACTCATTTAGAGCTTTATTTTGATAGAAATAGTGTCCTCGAATGCTTATTTTGTCGCAATATCTGATGAATACTCTTAAGTTTTAGGTATTTGAAGTTTTAGGGGAAGCATGGACACTTAGGCGCAAAAAGGAACAAAAAGGCTGGGAAGATGTCACGACCCGAAAGTACCCCCTAGTCGTAACATGGCGTATTCGACCCCGAAAGGGTCTTATACGAGCCACATAGTCATTCATTGCATTCAATAATGAAAATAGTGCGGAATGAAAAAAAAAACTTATTTACATCCACACATTTAAACTTCATTAAAACAACTTTAAAAACACACAGCGGAAGTCTAAGTCTCACATGGCCATCTTAGACACAGTCACAAAACATAAGTAGGGACAAAGCCCTTTACAATCAAAAGAAGTCTATTAAGTCTATTACATGAACAAAAGAACTTAAAAGTCTTATCCTCGAATCCATGAGGACATACCAAGTCTTGGAGGAAAGCAATCCAACACTTCAAACTAGCTAAGAGGGATCACTTGCCGGAACCTACACTTATAGTAAAAATATGAAGAATATGGGTTAATACACAAAATGTACTAAGTATGATGACCATGCAAAACATGCTTTAAAAGGGACATTTTGGTTAGAAACCATGCATTATGCCACTTTTTGAAGTACCATGAATAGTTGCATAAAAGACATACAATACAAGCATAAACATCAAGTAAGTCATAATATTACCTTTAAACAATTTCAACATGAAAACCTTTACCTTGGACCTTCACCTCAAGAAACCCTTATGCTATACCTCGTGCAATGTATGGATGGCGTCCCATACCACCATCCATACTAAGGCACCACATTAAGGTCACTTAAGGTAACTTATCATTCCTTTCTTTCACCTTTGCACAATATTCATACATAAGAGGTATATCATTAATTAAGACATGACAAGGGAAAATAACTCATAATATAACCCAAGTATAGCATGCATCTCATATTAAGCATTTGAGAGCCAACATTCTTTAATAACCTCATTTAGGCCACAATTGTATCACATACATTAGGATTTAGAGAAACTCACTATGACCCTCTCCAAGCCTACTCGTGCAATGTATAGGTAGCATCCCATACTACTACCTACACTTTGTAGAACCTGTCAAGAAACCATAATGAAATCTCACATGATGGGAAGTAAGCATTAACCCGACATAGACCATGAGAGCTTGTCATGGAATCCGGTGTCATAAGTCCCCACACCGTAAAGAGGTGGTCTACTTGCCTAAGGAAGACCGGTATATAGCTTAATGGATCCACTAGCTACCTATGCGGGCACATAGTTTATGGGATAAGGTAGACGATCATTGAAACTCATGCCTAACTATTGGGGGAGTTTCCATCTAACCAAATCCACTCGGTGCTTAGCCAACATTCCCATAGAATAGTTCGTTATCTTGACATTATCACATATGAGAGGTGCCATTGGCCTACCAACTCCAAATTACATTCATTAACACGTGAAAGGGTGCTTTAAGCCTACCGTTTCAAGGTTCATTTAGGAAAGCTCATTAACTCCTCTTGAAAGGGTGCCATGGGCCTACCGGTTCAAGTCTCATCATTAACCTTCATGGAAAGGTGCCATAGGCCTACCGATTCCAAGGTTCATTACTAATCATTAATGGAAGGGTGCCATTAGCCTACCGATCCAAGGATTCAACAATCAACAATATAATCATTTATACAAGAAAATGATGCATAAGCCCTACCAATTCAAGGTATACTTTATATTGAAGAATCCTTCATATTCTATCATCAACATTCATGAGTGTCAAATTGAGAAATAATCTTTCAATAGTAACACATTTACATTCATAACATGATCACATTATCTTCATTGAATTCTCATTCATATAATGTCATGATAACACTCCAATTTCTCATACTATGCCTTTAAGGCCCTAAGCCTCACATACCAATACACCAACAATACACCATAAAATAAGCATGGGTAATGACATACTTCAACAATCTAAAGACCTTTAAACAAGTTTGATTCATATACATTCATTATCTAGCAACCCACTTCATAAAGGCATAAACTAGGAATAAAGAGAAATCATGGGTTCATGGAGTATTTTCATCTTAAATCGTCAATACAACAACAATATAACCATAAAGTGCCATTAGAAACCTTTTAAAACCATTTGGTGGAAGAACCCATGAGATTGAGTGAAAACCTAGATTTTTCATACTTTGAAATAACTTTGGATTTGGCTCCTTGAATGGAAAATTAGACAAGGAT
>NW_006239423.1:274969-362446 GCF_000226075.1 Solanum tuberosum | reverse complement strand
TTCCAGTATGCGAAGCCCTGAAGGAAGAGGATAAAAAAGGTGATGACAGGAGCAGTCGATGCTTCACCGAATAGTTCCGCGAAGCAGTACTATACCGCACAATGGTCCAGAATGTGAAGACGCTGAAGGCAAGCACTAAACGGCGATGAGACAGATGATGGGCAAGTCGCTGAGTCACTTGACAAACTAGACTAACTTCGCCGAGCTATCCGTCGGTACTAATTTCTGATGGCTATAAATATTAAACTTGTTATTAATTTTAGAAGTTCCGAACCATTATTATAATTTTCACAATAGAATAGTACTTTTTAGATATTTTCTCTCAAGTTTGGAGAGGGTTTTGTGGGAGACTTGAAGGGAGAAGGATTTCGTCTTCCCCAAGTTGGAAGTGGGTCTTCTCCATTCTTCTTCCTTTGCTTAAATCAAGGTTTAATTTCTTATATCCATTTGATTTTTACTATTCATTTTAGGTGTATTTTGTTATTTCTTGATGTGTGGCTAAAAACCTCCATTCTTGGGGTGTGATTTAACAAATATGTGTTGATATTATTGTTGGGTCTTGCTTGCTGATAGGTTAGATGTAGTTTAATGGTGATTTCACCTGGTGGTTGTGGTTTAATCTAAAGGGTTTGTAGTTGCAAATATAAAGCCACCCATGTGTTTTCGGCTTGCCCGAGAGGGAGGTCGCGAAACCAAGACCACTAGACTGATGGCCTAAGGAGTGGGTCGACATGAGGTTCAGCCCGAGAGGGTGAGCCCTAGTCCTATATCCAAACACTCAGCTCGAGAGAGTGAGTGGGGTAAGGCGTAGGCTGGTCTTCATGCGGCAAATGAGTGTCCCAAAGGAACGCATTTGAAACGGGGTAAGTTCCCAGAGAGGGAACTTATTTCCGTTTAAAGCTTAGCCTAGTCACTATTATCTTACAAATTTCCTTTCAAAAGCATGTACCCAACTACTTATATCAACTTGTATTGTGGTTACACCCCAAGAACCTTTCCCCATACTTGGTTTTCTTGTTAATTTTTGTTTTTTTTGCTACTTGTGACAAAAACCCCATTTGATATTTGACACTTTTGTGTCACCCCCTTTTAAGTTATCATGTTTTTATTCGTTAATATCTTTAGCTACGACTAGCTAGAGCTTAATTTTATTTTTCTATCAATTCTCAAAACCACTCCCTTGGGACACGACCCCAACCTTTAGTTGGGTTGCTATACTATCGATGATCATAGACACTCATACTGTAGGTTAGTGTCATTGGTCACGATAAGTATCACTAGGCAATAGCAAAAGATCGGGCATGAGAGGTTAAGTAAAAGTCTTTTTTCAGCAGCACAAAAAACATCTTTTGTATTAATAAAATTAGTAGTCTTCTCAATTTCAAAGGTAGCATTGGTCTATGCAAGCTCATCCTTGAGCTTTGTGTTTCATTTTCTTTAGCAGGCCTACATGTTCAAGATCATAGTTCATATGCAGCTGGTCCATGACATTTTGGTGAGTGCCACATATGATTTCAATTTTAGATTTTTTTTCCTCGTTTTGTATCACATTTAAGGAACTGGTTCAATCAATCATGTGCCCTCTGAAGAAACAATAGTTCACTCATCTCTAACCCCCAAAATCAGTAATCACCTTGCCTAAGAGCACTGTTCGCTTCCCAAAGTTCAAAACTCTAATTTCAATAGAGTTGGCTTTAATTTCAACAGAGTCAGTAAGAGGAACAAATTTTCTTCAGCATCATTTGTAGAGGAACATGTTCTCCCAATCTGTTCCCTAGACGTGGTACTATTAGGTGCAGCACCAACTATAATAATTTTTTACATCAACCTTAAATCTCTGTTTATATGGATCCCAATAGAAGAACTAGGTTCGACAAAGGTGTCTCCCATTGACTCCCCCTTACTAGATGCACCTAAGTTAAGCCTAACAACTGAACTTCGTTCAACTGTAGGGTCCCCAAAATATTCCCCCTTACAAGATACATCCTTCAAAACTTCCTCAGTACTTTTTAGACACACCCAATACAGATTCCCCCTAAGAACCAGCACAACCTACTTTCTACACCACAACCTATATTTTATAAGGGACTAAAGTAGATGTGTCATCCATCGAAGTCATCTCAACCATTAACATCAGATAGACCATCACATTTAAAATCTCTAAGAATATCCTAAAGAAACATAAATTGTAATTAATCAAGCATAGACAAGTTTCTTGAAGAACACTTTGTTCCACAATTTTAGAAAAAGAGGATTTCTTGGTTAAGAAGTTTATGGAAGAGAAGGGTGTGAGTTGTAGAGACACACTAGGATAAGGCTTTAAAGAGGTTTTTTAAGAAGATGTTTGTTTAGTAGTATTGGAGGACATGAATATATCTTTTGGGACAAGTGGAAGGAACAGGTACATGTGCATTGATTTTTATATTTTAAATTTATGGAATAATTATAGTTGCACATACCTTAGATCTCTGGAAAATGCTGAATTTTGCTCCAATTTTACTAAGCCTCTATCCTGTGGCATATGCAAATACAATGTTATAGTGCATTAGTAGCTTGGATTTAAAAGTGGTATAGAGACATACAACTAAATGTACAAGACTGAGCATAAAATTCATGATTAGAAGGTAGTATGCGTGTACAAGACTGAGCATAAAATTCATGATTAGAAGGCAGTATATGCAATCTTCATTAGCCACTGAGGGATACTCATGTGATTTTAATCATCCCCAAGTTCCAACATGTTCCTTTTAAAGTGTTTCTTTAGTCTTGCCTACTTTTCCAACTTCAATGATTTGACCAAAAAGAATTTTCACCACAAAAACTACTATTCCATCCTTTTCTTCTGCAGGTGAGAGGAATTTCTTCTAGTTTCAATCACATGTCTCGAGCAACAGGTGTTCATATAGAATGTTGATTGCTTCCTCTCACTTTTCCTGCAAATTCAAAGGTTAGATTTAGGAACCCAGACTAGCTTGGGTCCTTTGTATTGATAAAAAAGATGAATGAGATCTATATTGATCCATATTGGTAAAACATTTTTAGATTTTTTCTTTTGCCCCGACCTGTTCCTTTGACATGATTCGTTTCTTTTAACAGGGTTGATTTTTCTATTTGAAGCAGCTTTGAAGTTTTTATTCATTTAAGTTATAACTATTGGGCAGGTATCCCTTGAGTGACCAATACTACCACAATGTGTGGACAAATAAGAGGTTTTCTTAGGGACTTCTTTAACAAAACCTATTACAGCTTTAGTGTTATGTGTTCTATTACTGAGTTGAGTCAACATCATTGACGACTAAGTCCATTTGTTTGCACTCTCAAGCTCATGCTTAGTGCTAGCAAGGTCAAGATTTATTCTTCTAGATTTTTCTCTTTCAGAAAATAGTTCATTTTTTAACCTTATTAGATCTTGGTCACAACTAATTTTTTCTTTCCCATTCCAAGTTACACTTTGTTTCAAAATTTCAGATTTGAGAGCCAAAGTGCAGGAATCAAGTTGTTGTACATGTTCCTTTAGGAATTGATTTTCTTTCTTGAGATCAGAATTAATTTTTTCAAGATCAATATATTCAAATTTTAAACTGGTCAAGGAAATCAATAATTGATCTCTATTTTCATTCAACTCTTGAAAATTATCTATGAGAGTTAGAATAAGGGAAGATAATTTTTCTTTGAAAAACATTTTAGTTTATTTTTAAGGTCAAGAAGATTTACCTCCCTTTTCTCAATGTCTGATTCAGAGTCTGGTTCAGAGTCCTCCATGGCCATCAAAGCATTTTCTTATGTATCATCTTCAATTAAGTTGTCTGAACATGTTCCCCAAGCAGCATACATAGCAATGTCAGATTCTTTTTCTTTGTTCAGGAGCAGTTTTTTCCCATAGTTTTCACCTTTCTTGAGAAGCTTTCTGAGGCTTTTGTTGATCACAATTATGTCCTTATCATCTAGATCAGATTCATCACTCTTAGTTGCCTTGAAATAAAAAAACATATCTTTGCTTCTTTTACTCATTTTTGTGTTATCAACATTAAGTCTTTAGATTTCCTACAAGTTCATCCAAGCTCATGGTTGTCAAATCATTTGCTTCTCTAATTGCAGTGACCTTGATCTCCCATGACCTAGGTAGAGTCCTCATCACTTTATCCACATGTTCCTCAGTAGTATATATTTTTTCCAAAGACATCAGTTCATTCACAATAGTAGTGAATCTAGTAATCATTTCTTGAAGTGATTCACCACTGTCCATCTTAAATGCTTCATATTCAGTGGATAGTCTAGCAATTCTAATTTTTCTTACTTGGGGAGTTTCTTCATGTGCATTGACTAATGTGTCCCAAATTTATTTCGTTGTAGTACAACTAGAGAGGCGATTGAACTCGTCCGGTCCAAGTCCACATACAAGGATGCACTTAGCTTTAGCATTCTTTGCAAGCATTTTATAATCAACTTCTCCATATTGAGCCTTGGGCTTCCCTTCATCATCCTTCATCATAGGAATAAGAGGACCATCAATAACTTTCATCCATAGTTCATAGTCATGGGCTTGTAGAAAATCCTTCATTCTCGCCTTCCACCATGCATAGTAATGTCCACTGAATAGTGGAGGTATGTTGATGTGTTGAACTTCACTGTATCTAAGAGGGTGCAGAATTCATAGTGATCTTATCTTGAGTTATTAGACTCTAGAAAGATAACCTACTCTGATATCAATTGTTGGAATACTGACCCCCAGATTTCCCAAAGGAATATGTATATTATATATTTTCCTTTGCAGATTACAACAGTTACGTTATGTAAAGCAAATAAAGTAATGACACAATATTTTATCTCGGAAAACACCGACTCATAAAGGGTAAAAAACCATGACCTAAACCTCTATAGGATTTAACTCCACTTCATAAAACTCTGAGCCTCAACAAAAGATTATAAACCTCTGTAACCTAAGGAAATATAAACTCTAATTCCTAGACGTCAACAACCAACTAGATCGTCGACCCCACTTCAAGTTATGAATTCAGATTACAACTCTTGCAATCCTAAGAACTAACTCTAATTCTTAAACTCCAACACGAACCCCCTAAGGTTTATGTTCCCAAGTCTTTAAGTCACCCCAACTTGAAGACTCTATTCCTACTCCAGTTTATACTTCACTAGATCTAGAAAGAATTAAAGATACAACTCGATAAAAATGCAATACAATAAAACTTGACTTAAGAACTATAAAACATAAGCCTATGAATACGGATCAGGTTCTTCAATCTTATTTCCTTGCATTGGCTGCACTTTGTAATCAGAAATCACTCAAATATGAACTCCCTCTATTTGATTGTATTCTGTTTGTAACTCTCTGTTTAAGTGTGCAAAACTTCCCTTGAAGAAGTTATTGCCCTATTTATAGATTTGGACTTGAATCCAAAACCTATTTCAACTCGGACTCCTACTCACACTCGACTTCCTCTTCTGCGTAGAACTTGGAAGCTTACGTGGTATGTTCTTCTTTTCCTACTTCGTGTAGTTTTCCCATTTGATTGCGAAAACTTACTCGATTGCCTACTTTGCTTAGGATTTCTTTATGAAAGGAAACCTTTTTGTACTGGTTTCTTGTCGAAAAACCAACCCTTCCACTGCTTTATAAGTTCTAATTCGCGTGGTTGACGTTCTCCTTATCCCAGTCGGAATCGGTCGGAAAGGAACATGTTGGTGTAACCGGTTCCTTTCATCTGTTCCTCTATTTGTTAATTATCAAAATCTTTCTCGATCTAACAAATTCCCTTGATGATGACTAACCATTGCTTCTTGTGTTAATAGATATTAGAATACTATGAATACTTCTTTTTTGATATATTAGAACTATTTTTCAACAGCCTTTTCATATACAAAGTGTCTTGATACCCGTCGAATCGACATTTATAAAAGAACACCAAATCTGCTTCAACTCTTAATGCCACTGCTTGATGTTTTATAGGTCCGTCACTATTCCTAAAAGTTAAGTCTTGGGCAGTGAAGCCTAATCCAAGAACCCCTGGAAATTATATAAGAAAGAAACAGTTAAAATTCATCAAAATTAATTCTAAAATTCATGTATATATATAGAGAGGGACTTATCAATGGTTGCGGTATCATAGGTTTTGTTGCCATTGACAAAACTTCTATTACACGTTATTATCGTAGTATCCATCCCTTCTCCGATCAAGACTATACTAGTCTTCTTTTTATCAACTCTAATATATTCTTGATACGTGCCTTTCTTGATTTTTATGAAGAATGGCTTGACACTATGATCGGAGGCCGCCAATATTGCTCCAGCAATTGTGTTGAAATTTTCGGTCCCATCTTTAGAAACAACCGTGTTATAAGGTGTTTCCATTATCAGTTGACTTTGAACACATACAACTATAGTTGCAATGACAAATAACGTCACTATATTTCCTACATTAATTTTTTTTTAAATCTAATGAGTTTATGGACAAGAATTACAGCTACACTTTAGGGATATGGAAGAAGGATACCGCATAAACTATTCATGATGGCCATTGCAAAGGTGATGAACAGAAAACAAGTGAATTCTTTGAGTCACTGAAGGTGACGAGCATGCAACAATTCTTCTTGGTAGTGGAAGAGTTCTACCCTTTCTTATTATTGTAGTATTGTCCAAGCTTAACGAAATCCCCCTCCTTTATTTTGTAGTAAAGGTATACTTTTTTGGCATGTTTTTATTGCAAAATGTCATTTTTAAAGGCTTCTTTTTTGGACAACTAAATGTCATCTTCATTGAATTGATTTTTTCTACCATTTGTATAATTACTTACTTAGATAATATGTAATTGTAGTAACATTTTAATCCTTAGCTTAGTTATGGTATTGCTTTCTTCTTATTATTTTTTCTTATTTAGAGGAAATGAACTTGTGACTTTTATGAAATTTTCATTTTGTGAAGATAAATCTTATACTTTCTTCATTTCTTTTTAAATGATATTTTAACTTTTATAATATTCTCCAAAATAAGTGACTTTTTTAAAGATATCAAGAAGATATCATTTTTTATTTTTTTCTTCAAAGTTATTTTTTCCCCTAAAATGCACAAGAAAAATTTAAAAAGCTAGATGGAGTAGGGGAAAATGGGAAGGAATTACATGTTATAAATGACAACAAAGCGTAAATTAAAGCATTAGTCTTTCATTTGGTTTGCCTCCGATTTATCCTCTTGTAATCATTTCGTATTTAAATTTTTATATTTTGAATTCCTTAATAAAAGCTTTTGTCTCTGTAACTGACGATGACTGCTCGATGCGCCAAAAATTCATATTAACCTTTAGGCAGCTGACACAGATAAAAAAGTCTAAGAATTTTCTTAGTACTATTCTGTAATCATTCTCCTTTGTCAGCCGAGTTGCTTAGATTTTAAGCACCCTACAATATTAAAGTTGTAGGTTCGAGTCATCAAAAAAGCAAAACGATAGTAATGTGTTAATACTTATGTCCATTATACTTGTAGTAACGTGGTTTTCATTTCATCCTATATTTATAATTGAACTCGTTGCTTTTTAAACCCCTCATGTCAATACGATTTGTTAATTTACTCCATAACTTTTCATCTTTTTACAGTATCACTCTTTATATTAATAGTAAACAAAAATCTTTACTTGCACGTTAATTTCAAATTTTGCACCCATCCAAGAATTGAGTATTTGGATAATGCAAAAAATAGATTAGTTAAAGAGCAAACATCCAAGCAAAATACAAGTTGGAGTGAGTCACTATATGTTCCCCTATAAATAGTGTTTTAGCTAAAGAATAAGAATACATATATTAATAAAAGTCTATCATGAACACTTCAATTTATTTTACCTACATATAGGTGAATTATTATCAACATACTTCAAAAAGGGTTTGTTATATTGTTGATAGTCACAATCATGTGACACGACTTTGATACAAAAGTTGGTGAAAAAGTTCATGATTTCCAAGTGAAAATGACAAACGAAATATATATATATTTTAAAGTTCTTACTAAGAAAGAATATTTAGACATGGTTAAGACCAAAGTGAACTGTGATTTGATGACGTTCAAGACATGAATCCATTATTCATTTGGGAAAAAACACTCTTATAAGTAGTGTTTTCGCTAAAAGATAAGTGTATCATTTAAATTTAAACAGATATGTAGATACACTACATTGATTTGCATAAAATTTAAACTTAAGGTAATAATATATAATTTACATTTATCTACAATTCTATGTATAAAACATTGGTGCTATAGTTATTGCGCAATTCTATTACTAGTTCATTCCTACGAAGCTTGTTTCCCATTTATCGACGTTTTCTCTTATCTATCTAATAATAATAGGTAAACTTAGAATAGTAAGCGGATAACATTTTATCATATTATATAGTTTCAACTTTCAATTTTTAACTTTTATAGTCATATTTCAAAGGGAAATTCTAATTAATTAGTATAACGTCCTAAGGATTTGAAAGCTCAAATTGAACTTTGGTCATAATAGCAGCCAAGATTTAATTAATTTGTTACTTGTTGCTTTCAATTACCTCAATTGACCCTATTGCTAGTGAAGTGTCTAAATAACAGTCAATCCCAAATACTAAATAAAACACTAATAACATTGATATCTATATAAAATTACCTACTATGCATTTGTTTCTAGCCATGAAGAAAACTATTATTCATCACATGAAAGTAAAATGTCAAAATTTGCTAAAGAAAACTATCGGTCACATGAAAATTAAAATACAAAAATTGCGGGGAAAAATGATAAAGTATTCTCTTTTCTTATGTACTACTCCTTCCATATCAAATTAATTGAATTGTTGAGATGTTTCACACCTTTTAAGAAAATAAGATTAAGACATAAATTAGGCCTAATTTTCCATTTTTACCCTTATTAATTATTATCAAATTTATGATTATAATAACTAAACATTAATTAATAACTAATTCCAATACTAATAAATAAAGGGTAAAATTGGAAGAAAATAAATTGAACAATTAAGTTAATTTGAAAAATGAAAAATGTCTCAACAATTTAAATAATTTGAAATGGAGGGAGTACTAGGTTTAAATAATTCTTTAGGTATCATTTGAGCAATTTTGATCATTTAAGGTGTTTATTCGGATAATATGAAGGTACGAAGACTGTTTCTAATAGACCTTTGACTCAAGTTGAGAATAACAAAATCATTTTTAAAAATGAAAAAAAATGAAGTGGAAGGCCATATAGAATAAAATGGAGAAAAGTGTAGTAACAGTAATCAATAATATGATAATCAAAGCAAAATAGACAACAACAATAATAAAATCGAAGATAACAAAAAACTAATATTAAATATATATCCCTCCATAGCATATCCTCCTTCTCCCCCCCTCTTCCCCTCCTTCAATTGTCTTTTTTCTAGCTTAGCTGCTACTACTACTACTACTAATTTAGCATGGCTAGGACCACCACCAGTTGCATCAACTCCGTCATACAAATATAAAGGTTGTCGAAACATTATCATTGAGATGATGATCTTTAGGTGTAACCATAAAATTGACAATTTTATTTCTTAATTTCTGACATTGTACATAATATTCTTGAGAAATAGTTAGTGTGGTGATTTAATTATAGTTATTCAATCTTTAATAGATGATCACATAATTATGACATTATATCTCACTGATCAATCAAAAGATGGATTTTTCAGTAGTAGTGATTTTTGTGTTATTAGGGTGAAAGTTTTGCAATTTTTAAGTTAGAAAACTTAATTATGTTACTTTAGTGAAAAGACATCATAGATTGTACTAGTTGAAATAATTTGATCTATGATCATGTTGAAATTTAAGACAAAATATATCTAATTAATAATATTGGAAATTCATTAAAAAACAATGTCATTTTTACTGATCCTTCCCTAGAAAGCTAAATGTCATTTTTATTTTTTTGGTTTTTGTAGCATTTAGACCATTACTGAGAGAGTTCGTGAGTTTTATGAATTTACACATTAGATTTATATCAAGTCTCACATTATTTCAAAATAAATTTTGAGAGAATGTGAAAATCTTTTATAATTATGCTATCCTAGATTTAAAATCAACACCGGAGGAGTTGAATGAAATGAGCTGAAGAAATTGAATGAAGTAGCTTTCTAAAACACATAATAGTTTCACTCGAACATAAATACGTAGAGAAGGAGTTGGACGCAATGAAAAGAGTCATTTATACATAAAATAAAACTTTAACCCTATATATACGATGTAATCATTTTAATTTTTTATTTTCTTTTTGGATCCCCACCCATAAAATAAGGTACAAAAACATGATATGTGACTTTCATGTTGATTCATCACCTACAAGCTCTTTATGCACAATCTTAAATTAATCTAAGAGTGTCAACTGGGTCGAGTCATTCTAGAATCAAATCGGATCCTATAGTAGCTCGGACTGAACCAACCCAAGACTGATGAGTCGTGACGTGTCGGTTCACCTGGAAGATCTAAACCGGCTGAGCACAAACCTCAAATCGATAATTGAAATTGGTTGATCTAATACTACTTGTGATTTGTTTGGTCTAAAATTTAAAATTATATTTAACATTCATGAATTACTAAAAAAATACTTTTTAAAAATGTATATATAAAAAAATTTAGTTGAAACTCGAACCAATATGGCCTGAAACTGTACAAGTTACATAGTAAAACTCGGATTGGTAGGATCCGATAACCCCAACCCGATATCCAACCCAGACACAGAGCAACCGCATTATGTAATTAGTGAACCGGCCCAATGTCACCCTTAAATTAATCTACCAAATACATCTTCTTTTACTTTGAACTTTTGTTTATTAATCTTTTTTGTCTCAATTTATGTGACACTATTTGACTTTCATACAAAGTTTAAGAAAGATTTTTTTTTTTGAAATTTGTGGTTCGAAATATTCATGGACCATTTGTGGAGCTATAGATCATTTCTTTAAGAGTAACAAAAAAAATTTAAGTTAAATATTAACATGTGAAATTGTGACCGATGGACCCACCTTATACCAAGGGTATATATATATATATATATCATAACCTGAAAAACAAAACATGATTACTACTAAAATAAATCATAACACATGAATAAATAACCAATATTGGTAATTGCATTGTAAGAATTCAATAACTTGTCCCGAAGGAAACTGGCAAAATAATAAATTTAAAGAGCAAAAGTGGTAATTGAAATTGCTTCAAATTTCAGTGGGGTTGAAAAGACAGTATATACTTGAAAATAAAGAAGAGATGCAGAGGGCGTGAATTTTTTGGTAAACAAAGTTATAATACATATTTAAATTTGTATCAAATAAATGTAGTGTTCAAGTTGCCTTACTTCTCTTCTTTCTATTGGTATAAACAATATGGAATACAAACAATTCCATTACTTGTAAAAGAAGCTAAGCCACCACAATGAAGTTGTATAAATGCTTACCACGGTACATGTTTCATAATCTCCATTGTTAAGTGAAATTTTATCCTATAAAGATGATGGAGGAATAGTGTAAATGTATAAAGATACTATGTTAATTAATTTTAAAAGAATAAAATAAAGAGTAAGTAAAAAGAGTTTGTGTGTACTTCTCCATAACTTTTAGCTATTCGCTATGGGCATACCTGTTGATCAACAAACAGTGAAACAAAATGCAATTTAATTAATTATGAACTCTTTTGTATTCCATATTGTTTAACCATGAAATTACGACATATAATTGAAAGAGATAGAACTGCACTTCAAGATTCAAACCAAGGATTTGAAGCACTTACCTTAAATATTACAATTGCAATTCGCCCAATTATGATCTCACCCTATTAGTTTTTTCATTAAAAATATTTTAAAATATAGACGTTCTGCCTTAGTTGTTCAAATTTTTTTATAGTTCTTTTATAATTATTATTTTATAATTTTTTTTTTGAAGTTTGTGACCAAGAAAAAGTATCAAAATAAAAATTAATGAACAAAACAATTTGATAATACCTTACTACTGGAATAAGTACGAAAATGAGTAGGCAAACAAAACAATTGAAAAGGGAGATATTGATGCCTTTAATTTATAGAAGAAATATAATAAAAGAAGATACGAAGAAAAGTTTAATATTCCATTCATTTCAAATTAATTAAATTATTGAGGTATTTCACACCCTTTAAGAAAAGAAGATTAAGACATAAATTAAGCATAACTTTCCAGTTTTACCCTTATTAATTATTATCAAATTTATTATTAAAATAACTAACATTAATTAATAACTAATTCCAATACTAACTAATGAACGGTAAAATTGGAAGAACATTCTAAAAGTAGCCTTGAAAATTGAACAATTAAGTTAATTTGAAAAATGAAAAATGTCTCAACAATTCAATTAATTTGAAATCGATGTAGTATGAAGATGAAAAGTGTCTCAACAATTCAGTTACTTAATTAAGGACAAATTACTTAACTACACTCCTTTACTTACCTTAATATCCATTTATCCCTACTTATTTCAAAAATTTCAAAAATCCCTTATTTTACCTATGTATCCCGCATGTATCCCGTGCACAACGCTATGTATCCTGCTATGTGGAATGTATCAAACCTAATGTATCCCGTGCACAATGCTATGTATCTCGCTATGTGGAAATGTATCAAACCTAATGTATCCCGTGCACAATGCTATGTATCTCGCTATGTGGAAATGTATCAAACCTAATGTATCCCGTGCACAACGCTATGTATCCCGCAAACATCATTTTTAAGGGATTTTTGGTAAATAGAAAACTAGAAGGGATAGGATGTTATTTAGTACTTATAATATGTGGTTCCTATAATTTATACCTTAATTAATAACTAATTTCAATACTAACTAATGAAGGAGTATGAAGATTAAATGTTGAAGAAATGGTTGCAATATACAAACATGTTATCGCATATATATATATATATATATATATATGAATATGCAATAAATATTAAATTATTATGCAATAAAAAATTAAGTAAAAATGAAGTGGAACTTAAAAATCAAACCAAATATTAATACAACTGTCAGAAATTGCAATAAACTCACATAAACTAACAAAGAAATTTATCTTTCTATAATTGTATCACTAATTACGTGTCCAATTTTCCTTCTTTACTTGTGTAACGATCTGCTAGGTCGTTTTGAAAACTATAACTATTTTGACTCTTCTCGTAAAGATTATAAATGAAAATTTTAAACTATTTATTTAATTACTATTATCTGATTGGTAGTTAATGGATCAACTCTCTAAAACTTATTAATAATTTATACCATTAGGTCACATAGGTGATAATAGGTTAGTGGGGTTTTCACGGTTAATAAACTCTTATTTTAGAAAAGAAAAGAGGTGAAGGCGGAAACTTACCATAGGCGACCAGCGAGAGGTAAAAAATAATAATAACCATTGCTCAGGTGAAAACAAGCAATTTTCATTCTTTTCAATTCTACATATTGTAGTATGTTGTCAGAGTGCTTTGGATTGTTGTTATTATTATATTGTTATATTGATGGTTGATATCAAAGTGGTAAAACATTTGCATCTGTTCAAAGTCTTTATAAAAGAATGAAAACTTCTTCTTCTTTTTTTAAAATTAATTTGTATCAACCTAAAGGAGGCATTTAATGCCCATTAATGGTTCATCATTCTAAGGGTGGGCATTTGATCGATGGTTAAAAATTATTTTCATGGAAAACATGTAAGTCGAAAGCTGCCAGGTAAAAGAAAATATAATTTAAGTTGATATTGTCGTGTGTATGTGTTGACTGGTTAGGAATTTTGTTTGGTTTACGGGTTAGAAATATGCAGAAGTTATTGTTGCCAACGAATCGGTGCTAGAAAGATTTCGGCTCGGAATTATCATTAATGGATATGGATTTGTGTTGATAAGAATTAGGCTGGAAAATAAATAATATAGTTAAAGTTAAAGAAAGCAATTTTTGGAAATTTGACACTATACTGTATGTGATGGCTTTTTTTGGTATGATAAGTTAGTTGTAAATTAGGAGTTGGTTAAGAGATATGAGTGAGTTTGTGGATCTAGGATAGATATATAATAATATGGGTGTGAACTCGCGTGCTTACAAATATTGCATAATTGGTAGATTGGGAACGTTTCAAAGCTTTGCGAAAAGGGAAGGAAAAATCTTGACGATTCGTGGCATGTGTTCAACATTCAAGGTATGTTAAGACTTTCAGACTTCTTGGAAGGATGTTTTTCTAATTAAAAGATTAAAAATAGAAATAGACCATGGGTAAGGGCGAAAGATGGGGGTCTCGTACCAATGGTGTGACGGGCATTGGTATGAGTACCGGTGTTATAAAGGGAAAGTTTATTACTATAGTAGGCAGATTGTAATCCGAGAATGCCAAAGCATATGGGCATTAGCTAATATATTATTGACTTGAATTTTGTGTGTGACTGTGTTTCCTTATTGAACCTGTATATTTGTGATAGTTGAGGTGGTTATGTATTACGCTGATATTTGATTGATTGAGATACATCATCGTCCTCTTTATTTGAAATTATATATTGCACATGCATTGACATGAGATTGAGTATAAGTTGGGCGCGTGGAGATCGTCCGTGCAGGGGATGGTGAGATGTTAAGATTATAATTTGGACACGTGGAGATCGTCCGTGCGGAAATTATTTGATTTTATGATAGTGCGTTGAGATCGTCCGCACAGGCACGTGGAGATCGTCCGTGTCAGTTTATGGACCTTGCGAGTCCCCCATGGGTCATGAACTCTCGATGTATTTTCGAGGAGTATCATGTATAAACGATTGAGAGAGTACTTGGCATATAAGGCATATCATTTCATGGTGTCACATTGCATTGCATCTCATTATATCATTTATTCTTGTTGATTATGTGTTTTATTGGTGGTTGTACATTACGTGAAGTTGACATTTGATGAAATTGACTTGTAAGTATAATCTAAACTTGTGTAAGTAAAGGAATGATTTTCTTATATAAACTCCGGTCACTACTTCGTTGTCGGTCTATGAGATATACTGGGTACACGTGGTTTCGTACTCATACTACACTTGTTGCACTCTTTTGTGGTGCATATTCAAGTCCTAATACGAGCACTTCTCGTGGAGCTTTTTGAGTCCGAGCTTGAAGTATCTTGGAGTTGTGGTGAGCTGCTTGGCTGTTCCGTAGTCCATACCTCCCTCTATCTTTTATTTATTCTGTTGTTTTATTATTTAGACATGATATCCTTTATGTTTGGATTCGTCATTTAGTTTCAGACTTGCATCATATTTAGAAGCTCTTGTACTTATGACACCAATTCTTGGGTAGTATTTTAGCTTTCCGCATTTCATATTTATAAAGAACTTAGTGTTGAAAATTTTACTCGTTGTTTACCTTTTTACCTCATTAGTTAATTAAAATTGGTAAATATGTTGGTTTGGCTTACCTATTGGTTGGGAACATAGGTGCCATCACGACTTGTGAATTTGGGTCGTGACAACTTGTTCCTTTTTATTTGTTTATTTTGACAAATTAAGAAAGAACAATATTTTTAACTTATTATACCCTCAATTAATTATATCGAAAAAGATAAAACTTCTTGAAAATTTTAAATTTTAAATTTATCCACTTTATAATTAGTGAAAATTTTATAAATGAAATTTATTAGACTAATATTTTCAACTTAAAGCAGTAGAATAAAACTTTCAAGTTGTAACAATAAAAAAAAACCAGGTTATAACATTTTATTAAAAAAAAAGATTTTTTAAGTAATTGTAAAACTCTGTTTTAAAAAAAATAAAAAGATAAAAAAGGAAAATAAATCGATTTTGAAGAAAAAAATGGAAATAGGTGTATTAATTAATTTTGAAATCATTGATTATAATTGTTAATTAACATAAATTTAGGAGATTCAAACTAATTAGGAATATTTATTTTCCTTAATTCACTCTAATCTGCTAAAATTAATTTAAAAAATCTGATTTCATCCATTTTCTTCAAAGTTTCTCTCTCTTCATTTTTTTTCTCCAGAATTCTTGTCACTGACAAGTAAATCCAATTTTTTTTTGTTTAAAAAATCTTCATTTTGTTGTGATGGACGACTTCTTATCTATATTAATTAAACATGGTGGTAGATGGGATCCTTCAGGTTAGTATTCTTTATGATTTATTATTTGTATTTGTATATTACTGAAACCTTAAAAAAATGAGCAATGAAACTGTAAATCACATTTTGTGATTTTGTTTATGTATACTAGATTTAAGTTGTGATGTTTTTTTTGTATAAACAATATTTTGTTCATAATACGTAATAATTTTTTGTGAAACTGTAGTTAATGACATTCTCTGATATTGTTGGTACGTTTCTGTTTTTTTTTTTTTTTTGGTTATTTTGTATACTGTCTATACCATGATTTCATGCGGAATTGGCTTAATATATGAATGATTTGGGTATAAGTGTATAGAATATTAATAGTATTATCATTCTAAAGTTATGCAATTTGTGGGGAAAAAAGTAAGAAATTTGTTGTGACATTGTTATGAAACTGGTATTTCTTTAGTCAATTTGATAATAATAATGAGATGAATTCGATATGCAGATTAAAATTATAATATGGATTACTATTTTTTTTTCTTCTGAAAATAGAAATAAAATGTATAGGTTGGAATTAATTTGGTGTGTAACTGGAATGATAATGTATTCACTATTGTGTAAAGAATGAGTAAGAAGTATGATGATTTGTATGAAAAGTGTATTAAGTTGGTATGAAATGTGAAATGTTGTTTTTTATATAATGTGTTTTATGGTGTGAATTCTAGACTGTTTGGAATGATATAGGTATGAATAAGTAGTGACGACTGTGTATAAATTTGTGTGAGAATAATGATATTGGTATGAAAAATTATTCAGTATTGTGTAAAAAATATGAGTAAGAAGTATGATGATTTGTATGAAATGTGTGTTAAGTTGGTATGAAATGTGAAATGATATTTTTTTTATGAAATGTGTTTTATGGTATGAATTCTGGTATACTGTTTGGAATAATATTGGTATGAATAAGTAATGACGAATGTGTATAATTTTGTGGATGAAATTTGTATTATCTTGGTATGAAAAGTTAATATAAATACAACATATTTATTATTTCTTTGTATTATGTAAGACTAACTGTTTTTTTTTAATGAAACATAGAAATATGTTGATTTTCAGATGGAGGGGATTATCTATGAATCTTCCAGTCTGTATAATGGTTTAGTAAGTGTGATAACATCGCAGCTTAGGATAGATGTTAATATTAATTATATAGACATAAAATATATAGTTAGTGATCGACGTCCACCTGTTAGTATCCATAATGATGTGGGTATGCAGGTATTTTAAGATCAAAAGAAAGCTAATGTAGATTTCTTTACGAAATATCAATTGTCCATAACTCTGAAGAATATAGAAATGGATAATCAGGATTCTGTAGTTGGTGTGGATAGGAGACATTCTGATGTTAATAGACCACTAACAAATCTTGATTTATACTCAAATAACTCCATCCGCTTGGTAGGAATGAATTCGGGTGGAGTTGTTGATGAAAATAATGATGAAGGAAATGAAGTAATCAGTGGCCTTTCTAATTTGTTTATAGCTGAAAATCAGATTTATAAGGATAAGGGAACACTTATGGAGGTGATGCGACATTATGCAGTTGTCGAAAAATTCAAATTCTTGTATCTCGTTCTAGTTCTTCTTGGTAATAATTTATTTGCTTGTTTGTATGTGTAGTTTTTTTGTATGAATTTGGTATATAAATTTTTGATTGATCTTTTTTTGTTTTCTAAAACAGTTATTATCTGAAGTGTCCTTCTAAGAATTGTTCCTGGTTGATGAATTCATCAAGTTTGAATCAATCGGGACTATTCAAAATCAGAAAATATTGTGCGGATCACACTTGTTCTGTTAGAGATAGAGTATATGCAAGGTGTCAGGAAATCACTGATGTTGTAGCTATTTTGATAATGGATAAATTTATTGATCCAGCAACTGTATACACTCCGAAAGATATAGCCGAAGACATGTTGAAATTACATGATGTTTCGCTGACATACATGCAGGCCTGGCGAGCTAAAGAAATGGCAATAAAATTGGTGCGTGGAGATCCGGCCGAGTCATATGCTAAACTGCCAAGTTTTTATTCCAACTAACTTTTGTATTTTACTTTTTGTCTAATTGATATCAAACTGAAAATTAAGAGTGAAACTAAATTGGTATGAATTTTAGCAAAGCAATAATTTGGTATCCATTTGGCATGCAGTTTGTTTACAGATTGATATCTATTATCCAATTGGTTTTCATTGTATATCCAATTGATATCTGTCCAATTTAAATTTAATTGGTATCCAGTTTGCATCTAGTTAATATGTTGTTGTGTTGTGATATTCGGATATCAAATTGTAAAAATAATTGTAACAATGAAAAAACTTCCAGGTTATCTATACATTGAAGCAGACCTATCTTGGTTCTGTTTTGAGCTTGAAAAGAAATGAAGGTGAGAGCTTCTTATATGCATAGGTTGCATTAGAAGCATGTATTAGAGGTTGGGAGTATTGTAGGCCAGTTGTAGTGGTTGATGGGGCAGCCTTAAGAGGCGCATATGGTGGTACAATGTTGACTTCAAGCACTATGGATCCATGAGGTATTATTTGAATCATTTATATTTATATGCAAGAATAATTATGATATAAGGTGTGTTTTCAAACTGTATGATTTTTTAAAAAATAATACATCAGGTCACATACTTTCACTTGCTTGTGCCATAGTGAATTTTGAGAATGATGCATTGTGGACCTGGTTCTTTGAACAGTTTAGGAAAGCATATGGAGAAAGGAAAAACATGTGTTTTATGTCAAATAGAAACGAGAGCATATGAAAAGGAACTACAAGAGTATATCCTGGATTGGAACATTATGCTTGCATATGGCACTTATGTTGTTAATGTTTTGAAGAACTTTCATAGGAATACTGAAGATTTGAAGAAGCTTTTTTTTTACCATGGCAAAGGCTTATACAACACAACAATTTGAGGAGATTATGAAAAGAATAGACCAGTTTGACCCAAGAATAAGAGGTTATTTATTCGATATCAGGTATAGCAAGTGGTCAAGGGCTTATTCAAAATGTAACTGAACATGGACCATGACTTCAAACATAGCCGAATCTTTAAATAATGTTAACATGATAGCAAGGAGGTTGCCAGTGATTTCACTTCTTGAATTTATGAGGATAACAGTTCAAACATGAATTCAAAAGCACAACGAGGAGGCTGCAAAAACTAGATCAGAGCTGACAAAAAAATATGATCTTAAGCTCCAAAAAAATATTACTTTGTCTACCAGTATGTGGGTATGATTTTTCCTTTATTCACGTATGCAATTGGTATGATTACTGAATGAATTTGGTATAAACTGCTAACTTATATGAACAGTACATTACACAAGTAGCTGGAATGAATTTGATATCCATTATGTATATAGTTGAAACCTTTTTTGTGGCTTGTTTTTTTGTAACGACATTTTAATGACCAATATTTTTGTGTGCTAGGTAATACCATCAACAGTTCATTTGCATGTTGTTTTTGATGGACCAAAGCGGTACATAGTATGCATAAACACCAAGAAATATAGTTGCGGAAGATTTCAAAATGATGAGATATCATGCGGACATGGAATGAAAGTTCTTAGGTACATAAGACTGCATGAAACAAATTACTGCTCTCCTTTTTATAGCTTGAAGAATTTTCAATATGCATATGCGATCCCTATTGAACCTCTCCTATGCGAGAGTACATGGAATATACCAAGTTATGTTTCAGAGCCTAAATTGATGCCGTCTGGTGCAAAGAGAACAGTAGGAAGACCGCAACTTGAACGTTGGAAGGGGTTTGCTGATGTGAAATTCAAAAGGTCTAAAATTACTTGCAGTGGATGTCGTCAAGTGGGCCACAACAAGAAGACATGTTAAAATTACCCTGCACCATAAAAATGATAGTTTATTTGTTTGGACTATACAAAAAATTTATTTTATTTTTTCCTATAGACTCATATTTTGTTTTGATTGTTACAATGTATTCCTTTGTTTTTCAATAATATTTATTGACAAGGAATTCCAGCTAAGCATTTAATTTATTGTTCATGTTTTATACAAGATTCATTCATTAATCATACCAATTGCATACTACTGGAAATAAAATTCATGCCAGTTTAATATATAAGTATGATCATATTAGTGAACATTATATAAGGTAATTATGGTATGCATTTGGTATCCATTTGGTATGCAACCTAATAGCGACTGATATTATATAATGTAAGTAGCATGAGTATTAATTTGGTTTCCAGCTGGTATCCTACTCTAAATCAAAATAAAATCAAGTGTAATTGATGTTGGTGCAAAATTTTATGATCTCTGTTTTAAATTGTTAGATTCGTTTCTTCCAGTATTTATACAGATTGTATACCAACTTCATACATCTTTAAAATACTTAATTCACGCTTGTTAAGATAATATAATTTACAATTAGTATTAATTTTATATTCATAAGGTGTCCAAGTTGAAAAAATGTAAAAATAAGATGTAATTGAGGTTGTTACAAAATACAATGATCACTATTTTATATTGACATAATCGTTTCTACAAGGTATTTATACAGGTTGGATACCAACTTCATTCTTTTTTATTTTTTTATTTTTTGTGTTATAATATGAAGTAAAAAAACCCAATCATGTATGAATTTGGATGCCAAAAGTGTATAGTTTGGATACCAACTATAAGACATTAGTTCATGAACTCGAAATTAGTATTTGTTTTGTTTCTAGTTAATAAGACACTATAAGATCATAAACTCTAAATGTTGAATCCAATTTGTATACATTTTATATATAACTGTTATCCAAAAAATTATTATACTCAATGTGTAATTTTCTTTAGAATGGTGTATCCATTTGAAATGCAGTCTGTATATAACTAGTATCCTGAAATTAGAATAGTCAATCTGTAATTCATATGTAGTTGGTATCTTTTTGGAATAAAACAATGAATATTATATATATCAAATACTTAAAGCTGTAACAAATTCAAAAATATCGTCCAAAAGTTTAAAAAAACTTGTAATTCTAAAAGGTCTAAGGTGCAATCAACTATCTCAAATTTGATCTCTGTGGTCTTGGTGTAGGATAATTGTTGGTACCCGGAGCATGTTCTTTTGCTATGCGGGGTCCACCAAATTTGCTAGCAACAGTACCAGTAACTTCACTCTCATTGATCGTGCCATCATCATTCTTTGTTCTTCCATAATGTCATATGATTGTGGCATACCTTTGACGATGGTACTTTGCATCGATATCAATAGAACGCATATCAAAAACTCCATTATTGATGTATTCAGTAAATAAACATGTGTACAAACCACAATCACTGAAGAAAATTTGAAAGAAAAATCATTTTATGAAATAAATTGAGTTAACTTTACTAATGAAATCAATAAAGTATAGAAATACATACTTGGAACTTTCTTCTTGTTGAGGCACACACTTCATATGCTTGACTTCAAGTGGGTCGGGTTGAGACTTGTCAACATAATTGGGGAGTTTATTGGTATACAGATCAAGCCTTTTACAATAAAATCTCGTGCTCGTTAAAAATAGTGGTATCATTGTGGCAAGTTTACCAACAGCTATATTGACATTTTAGTCGTGAAGAGCTCATCCCATCATCGAATCGTATACATGTAGACATCTAAGCTTGATTCGGAAGACAACCAAACACCAATGAAATGATTTACTAACATTGACATGATTAATGACATCGTCAACTCTGTCCCAAGGAATGTTGGCAAGGAGTTTGAAACCTCTAATGCACTGTCCAACATCGTGGTCAAGAGAAATGGATCTCATGTCGTAATTGGAATCTCTCCACTGTTTCTTAATGTTATCAACCCACGTCATAAACCAACAGTCAATCGTACTGTATGATAGTGGTAGTGGAGAATATTTTGCCTTCTTCCGCAGATAATACATAATGTTATTAACATGTTGTTACCAAATAACAAGCCAATAAAAAAGGTTTCAAATATATATAGAATGGATATCAAATTCAATCTAGCTACTTGTTTAATGTACTGTTCATTTCAGTTGATTTTTTATACCAAATTCATTCATTAATCATACCAATTGCAGACATGAATATTGTTGGATATCAATTGCATGTAAGTTTAATAAATAATGTACTATTCATATTAGTGAACATTTTATACCATCCTCATTCAGAAATCATTCAAAATGCATACATGATGGCTATTGTATAAGAAAATTATACATAATATATATCAATTTCAAAACAGATTTTAAACAAAAACTCCAAAAATAATTACAAAAATATGTATTATGAGTTACAAATTAACTATTAAAAAAGTTGATAGATATGACTTATCCCGTTTTCCCAAGGCCTGCCAGTTTTAACCATTATGTTGAAAAAAATTCATTTCTGAAACTTTGACAACATCAAAGTTCATTTGAGCTTCAAATTTATCTTTGACCTTTGACTAAGCAGATTTCCTGTGTACATTAAAAGTATAAAAAAAACATTGTAAACACATTGTTTGGATAGTAATTTTTTTTTAAAAATGGCTTTATTTACACATATATCTGCCACTCCTAGATGAAACATCTTTGAAAACCCATTTGTTAAACTCATCGATCAACTCAACTGCAACCTCAAACCTATTGTGACTTTCAAACGGATGTTTGATACGAGAGAAAATAGAACCTCTTCTTACACTACTTTCGCCTTTTGACAACCGAATGTACGGAGATATGTCATACTTGTCGGGGTTCCTATTTCTTGATTGCAAAACTGAAGTAGTAGTCACATTGAGAATTGGATCAAGTTCAACAATCTGTGTCATAGTCAAATTAGGATAATCATCCAATGTTGGTGGTTTTGAAGTTGATGATCCAAGTATGTCAGCACTAAAAACACCACCAACTGTTTGGTCAATTGAATTTTGCGCTTCAGCAATATATTCAAAAAAGAAAAATTAATGTTAAAAAAACTTTGTAAGTGAATATACATATTATATTAGGATTGGTTCTCATACCATCGGTGTTTGAAATATCTATGTATTCCCTCATTGAAACTGATGGCTGATCCGTTCGAGCTTTTTCAGTTTCTTCAACATGTTGATGGGCATCATTCTAATGTATACGGTAAAATAAAATTATTCACACAATCATGCGTAAAAACTGTCTCTTACAAATTTAATACAAGATTAATACAAAGTTTAAACCAACAACAATAACATGTCATGAATATTGCATTCCACAAATTTAATACTATATTAATATCAAATTTAAACCAACAGAAAATAATGTAAAATACCAGTTCATACATTATTCATACAAAGCTAATACAAATTTTATAATACCAATATCAAACATCAACAAAAATATGCATAAGAACTACTTCATTCAATATTCATACCTGTTTTATTTTAAAATATTATTAGACTGGTTTAAGAGTTGCCGCTTAATTTTTAAAGTAAAATTAAGAAAACTGATTTTTTTCAAAAGATTAAAACAGAAATCCAATGAAAAAGATTAAGGGGGTTTGGGGTTCATATTAGCATTTCGAAAAGGGTTTGAAAGCACCTGAAATGTCCGCTAACACGCGGTTGTCCAGTAATTAATTACTTGGCTAAAATAATTTAACTTAACTTAAATTGCGAAATTGAACTATTTTTATAATTAGAACTATTTTAAAAGCGAAAAGGGAAAATATTTAAATATTAACTAAGTGAGCTATCTTGCAAAATTATTCCTTTAAGTCTTGTTAAGAGGTGATTGATTTAGTTAATTTTTTAAAGCGAAATGGACGTCTTTCGGGGATTTGAATGGTTGATCTTAAGATTAGCGGCAAAATTTGACAAGCACACAAACATGATAAAATAAAGAGGGAAAGAGACTCGGGCCAAGTTTGATTTTTCTATCCGCCTGGACCAATACTTGGGCCCATTTTCGTTTTGGGCTTTTGGCCCATTTGAGTCACCTGCACCTGACCTAGACTAACATAAAAAAGGTTACCTTTGGACTTTAGGCCAAATTTTTCCACCTGTCCTAAGAACTAACAAGTATAGCAAATAAGTGGGCTTAGGCCCAAAATAACAAAATACAATTAGTTTTTGAATTAAGAGTGGGCCTTTGGCCCAATCTTTTCAATTCTCTGATCTGCTTCAATATTTTTTCAACTTCGGGACCTGTACGTCGATTTTCAATGACCGGTTGACTTGATAAAGGAATTCGAGCCTTTATGGCTCTCTCGAAGTGCGAGGGAAAGGAGTGAGTTCGTGGCGAACTCACACAGATTTCACATGTAAGAAAACAAGAATGAAATTAGTATGGGTCTAAATAATGAGATCAAGACACATAATGAAAGGATAAGACTAACTCCCCCCTTAAAACCAAGGACTTGCATGCAGACCGTCAATTTAATCTTTCAAGACCAAAACTTTTATATTTTTTATCCCTATTAGAATCTATTCTAGGTAAAAGCTAAGAATAATGTATATGTTCCAGAAAAAGGAAATATTAAACATTTGAGATGAGATTCTCGAGTGCACACTATTAAATAAGGTTAATACAACGTTTTTAAACAAGAGAAACCATCACAAACAGCAATTTGGCAGGTACAGCCCCATAGTGATCAAGCTAATCTTAAATTGATTAAATGAACAAGAGTTGACATGTATGAACTAGATAGGCCAAGGAAAATTGCTAATGATAATCAAGGCATAACGGGAAATTTCTAAATACTATTATAGAATAAAATCCTAGAAAGTTAGAGCAAAGTGCTCAAGTCTATCCATGCTTTAGCATTATAACAAGAAATCACAATTTATTATAGAAAACAAAAACCAAGCAAGTGATCATTGATGGAAGCTAAGAGGGAATAAAAAGGGTTTAGCATGAATTCTAGAAACATAAGCGGCTAACATATGAACTCAGATAACTAATCCAGGCCAAGATGAGGTAAATAACATAGTATAGCGTGTAGCAACCATAGCATCTCGAGATGAGCTCAAAACACACGCAACATGGCAGCAGTAAGAAACGGTGGATACATTCCGACACAATTACGAAAAATAAGCATGGAAATCTACGCAAGACTGCTAACAAGAAAACCAAAGATATACGATTACAAGGCCAATGGTATCCGCTACATCGAATCAATGATTACTTAATAAACCGACTCCTAGAATCTAACCCTCAATCAACTCACACAGCCAAGAGTTAAATAATCCACACATTAGGGAACAACATGGAACGACTAATGGGGGGTAAACTTGCAGAGAAAAAAACTGGAAACAAGGCGCATGCAATCTGGGAAGGAAAATAACACTTACATCGAGCTTTTTCCATGTAAACCATTTCTTTTGCTGATGAAACAAAAAATCATTTCACTTAAGATGTGCATCAATATGGTGCCAAAAAGCTGCAATTCTATTTTTTGTTTTTTTATAAATGCACGTTGCAATTTTTTATTTTTATTTTTAACATTGATCTCCTTTTCACTTGGACGAATTAAAAGAACTAATCAAACTAGTCCTCAATCATGCACCTATCGAAGTTTTTCCCTCCTTGACATAAAGTAGTAATAGTATATTTGACCTTAAACAGGAATCAAAGACTTTCATTTATCCCTTTTGCTAGCAGACATGACAGAATTGAACACCCATATGAGGTTCACTAGTTTTTGAAACCCCCGACTTGTCCTAAACCCAACAAAAAAAACAGCCAAACAAAATATCAAAACGAGCAGTGACAAATGCGATATAAGAACTCAAACATAAGCGAAAATAATCCCATGAGCTCGGAATATTGACCTCTTAGTTCAATCAATCAACTTGAGGTGAAAGAATGAATGATATGATGTCGAATATTACGGAATAGAACAGACTCGATGACTTTCAAGAAGTAAACTTGAGAAGGAAAATCAATGAAACAAAACTTCAACTAAAGTAACAGAGAGACAACAATGAATAGCCAAAGCTGGGCTCGATATTATGCTGACTAAATGAAACAACTACATATATATGATATATCGACTTAACAGCAGCTAACAGCCAACAACCAAACAAACTAAAGCTTCAATCAACAGAATGCTACTCTGAAATAGGAGATGAGGTGAAAGAACATTATGAAGAAGGAGACAATACCTTTCAAAGTGCAGCAAATAGGGACGGGACGAGCAAGGAGCTGATCTTCCTACCACAAGAACTCGAACAACAGTAAGAAACCAGAGCAAAACCTCAAATCTCGAACAAAACTTGAAGCGTCGACAAAGACTGAGATAAAACCCATTAGCATAAAGAGCAATTCAAATGGGAGACAATGTATTTTACCGCGTTGACACTTAATTGCTCTCTTTGAACATTTGGCGTCAACTCCATTGGGTTTGACGTAAAGCAAATAAAGTTTGTGTCTCATATTTGCAATATAATCTTCAATGTACTCTTCTTTTGATGTCAAAGTAATAAAATAGGCTGATGTAATATGTTGATAGTTCTCTTCACGTCGTCTTTGCAAAGTAAAATGATGCAGTTGATGTTAATTCTCTTGTGATGGGTAAATCTTTCTCTTGCGATGCATAACTCCTTCTCTTGCTATGAATGAATCCTTCTCTTGAGATGCATGAATTTCTTTCTCGCGATGCATAAATTTTTTTACCGTGATGCATGAATCTTTTTCCCACGATGCATGAATCTTCTCTTGCAATGCATGAATCTTCTCTTGCAATGAACGAATCTCTTTTCTCGCGATGCATGAATCTTTTCTCTTGCTATGCATGACTTTTCTCTTACTATGCATGGTTTCTTCCTCTTGCTCTGCATAAATCTCTTTCCCGTGATTCATAACTACTTTTCGCAATGCATGAATCATTCTCCTGCAATGCATGAATCATTTTCCCGCGAGGCATGAATCTTTTTCCCGCGATGCATGAACCTTCTATTGCAATGCATGAATTTTCTCTTGCAATGCATGAACCTCTTTTCTCGCGATGCATGAATCTTTTTCCCGCGTTGCATGACTTCTTTTCCATGATGCATGAATCATTCTCTTGCTATGCATAAATCTCTTTCCCGCGATGCATGACCTTTTCTCGTGCTATCTATGATTTCTTTCTCTTCTGATGACGCCGTCCCTAGTACCAAAGGAAGATAATGGTTCACCGGACAACATAGGTGATCTTCTGGGTGGCGGTATCGTCTCAATTGACAATACAATAAAAATGACTTTCAGAGTAATGGTATCATCTCATTCCACAATACGACATAAATAACTCTTCGACTAGTAATATTATCGCGTCCGATAATATGATGCAGATAAACGTCCTCTAGGTATCTTTCGTTGCTGGAAAAGAAATAAAATTTCTCTCTTCGAGGTTTTCATTCATTCCATCTCCGAACATAATTGCATGTTTATTATGGACCTCTCCTTGTTGAGAAATGAATGAAATAATTCTACTCATATTCGCAAATCTTTTATATAAGAAACGTAAAATATTTCCTGCATCCACAGAAAAATTATTAATTTTGGGGAGTTCCTCGCCCTTTCAACCTCTCCATATTTATTTAATGGAGGAAAATGTTGATCTTGAGGTGAGCTTATAGACCTGCATCCATAGGAAAATTGTTAGTTTAAAAACGAACTGATCTGCGTCGACCTCTTCGATTGTCCGCTCCTTGTTTTGCTATCTCCGGTTGATTTCTCCGATCTCCCGCTTCTTGATAGATAAGACAAAACATTTTTATGCAAAAATAATTGAAACATGAAGGAAAAGTTTTTAAGGAAAATAGATTTTCTAAAATAATGTTTGGAAAAAGGTCACTGCCAAGTGTCATGTCACATCAAGCTTGATGAACGCCATTTGGAGTTAATGTTTCGAGACCTATCTGATTACTTATTGGAAAGTATTCAAAGTTGCTCTGAACTGTTGATAGACCCTGTGGAAATTTTGAGGCCATCCTCAAAATTTCTGTCCCAGTTAACTGTATTGGCTTATCTTTAACCGTTGGTGAACAAATCACGGAATTTTTGAGATCCTCTCAAAAATTTTGTCCCAGTTGCAAATCTCAAAGTAACTTCAGTCTTGACTTTGTTGGAGAGATCTTTTCCTTGAGAATTTTTGAGTCCCCCTCAAAAATTATGTCCCAATTTCTATTGTAAACGAAGAATAGAAAGCTTACGGGAGATATGACCGAGCTCTTGTGGCGCCTACGTATCCCGTTGAGGCAGGAATCAGGTCAAACGTAGTTCCCCTCTCGAGGATTAACATAAAATAGGAAATTTATAAGGAAATCGATCGAGGCCGACATAGGCCGCCTACGTATCTCATTCTTGAGAATTCAGGTCGAACGTAGTTCAGATACAAGGAAAAATTAAGAAGAGATAAAAGGGTGACCGAGGCCGACTAGGCCGCCTACGTATCTCATTCTTGAGAATTTAGGTCGAACGTAGTTCTCAAGTACAAAGAAATATTAAAAAGGATAAATGGGTGACCTAGGCCGCCTACGTATCTCATTTTTGAGAATTCAGGTCAGACGTAGTTCATTACAAAAGGGATAAAATTTTAAACAAAGCAATTACAAGCAAATAGAGCGATTACAAAGAAATAACCGAAGCACAAACTGAAGCTTCACACATAGTATCTCTTGACAATATCTGAGTTGATCGGTTTTGGCCATTCGGTGCCATCCATCTCCGATAGGACTAAGGCACCTCCAGATAACACTCTGCGAACCATGTAGGGTCCTTACCAATTTGGTGCAAATTTCCCTTTGTACTCAGCTTGATGAGGAAAAATGTGTTTAAGAACCAACTGGCCGATTTCAAATATCCTGGCTCTTACTTTCTTGTGGAAAGCACGAATCATTCTCTGTCGATACAATTGACCATGACAAACCGCAACCATTCTCTTCTCATCAATCAATGTTAACTGATCGATCCGCTTGTGAACCCATTCAGCATCACTCAATTCAGCTTCTTGGATGATTCTCAGTGAAGGTATCTCAACTTCGGCAGGTATAACTGCCTCTGTTCCATATACTATCAAATATGGAGTAGCTCTAACTGATGATCTCACAGTCGTTCTGTAACCCATCAAAGCATATGGCAACATCTCATGCCAACCTCTATGATTGTCAATCATTTTCCTCAGAATCTTTTTTATGTTCTTATTGGCGGCCTATACAGCTCCATTCATTTCGGGACAATAGGCGGTTGAGTTTCGGTGAATAATTTTGAATTGCTCACATATCTCCCTCATCAGATGACTGTTAAGGTTTGCTCCAATATCAATAATGATGGATTCTGGTACTCCGAACTTACATATCAAATTGTTGCGAACGAAATCAGCCACAACCTTCTTGGTCACCGACTTATATGAAATTGCTTCCACCCACTTGGTGAAGTAGTCAATAGCAACCAAAATAAATTTGTGTCCATTAAAGGCGGCTGGCTCTATCGGACCAATGACATTCATGCCCCAAGCTACAAACGGCCAAGGTGAACTCATAACATTGAGTTCGTGAGGTGGCACCCTAATCAAATCTCCATGTACTTGACATTTATGACATTTTGCACAAACTTGCAACAATCATGTTCCATAGTCATCTAAAAATATCCGGCTCGAAGGATTTTCCTCGCCAAAGTGAGCCCATTCATGTGAGTACCACAAACTCCGGCGTGTATTTGTTCCAGAAGCTTCACTAGCATCAACACATCAGAGAAGACCTAAATCTGGAGTCCTCCTATAAAGGATTTCCTGACTTGCAAAGAAATTGAGGGTCATACGGCGTATCGATTTCTTCTGGTTGAACGTTGCATTCTCAGGATAAGCTCCGTTCTCTAAATACTTCTTGATGTCAAAATACCAAGGCAAATCGTTTGGTTCTGCTTCAACATGTGAACAATGGACGGGCTGCTCTTTTACCTCTATATCCACTGGATCAATATAACTTGTATTTGAATGCTTAATCATTGATGCGACGGTGGTAAGAGCATCGGCCAACTCATTCTGTGTCCTGGGAGTGTGCCTGAACTCAATCTTGGGAAATCTCTTGCACAACTTCCGTATATACTGCACATACGGTGTGATCTTTGGATTCTTCACAGCCCATTCTCCTTGAACCTAATGAATCAACAAATCTGAATCTCGAATAACCAGCAATTTGTGAACATTCATATCAATGGCCATCCTCAAAACTAGGATGCAAGCTTCATACTCAGCCATGTTGTTTGTACAATCAAATCAGGTATATGGTATAAGAAGACAAATAATGTCTTAACTTCTTAGCAATCCAAGTCAAAGCACAACATATCCTCTCCAACAGAGTGTAACGAGCCTCATAGGGAGTGAATTTTTTGCTCAAATAATAGATGGCTCGCTCCTTCTTTCCTGTTTCATCATGTTGACCAAGCACGCATCCCAATGCATAATTTGAGACCGACAAATATAGCAACAACGGACTCCCTTCTAGAGGAGGGACCAACACCGGTGGATTGGAAAAATTGTTCTTGATGGCATCAAAAGCTGTTTGACATTCCCCGGTCCACTTGGTCGGGGCATCTTTTTTCAACAACTTGAAGATCGGCTCACACACTATGGTGGACTAAGCTATAAATCGACTGATGTAGTTCAACCTTCCCCAAAAACTCATCACCTCTTTCTTGGTCTTCGGAGGAGGTAATTCCTGGATCGATTTGATCTTAGAAGGGTCAAACTCAATGCCCCTTCTGCTGATTATAAATCCCAACAACTTGCCAGCTGGCACTCTAAAAGCACATTTGGCGGGATTTAACTTCAAATTGTATCGGCGTAGACGATTAAAGAATTTTCGCAAGTGAGTCAAGTGATCCGAACTCTCGCGGGACTTCATTATGACATCATCTACATAAACCTCGATCTCCTTGTGAATCATATCGTGAAAGATGATCGTCATAGCCCTCATGTAATTAGCACCGGCATTTTTGAGACCAAACAGCATCACCAGATAATGATATACGCCCCAAGGCGTAATGAAAGCTGTGTTTTCTGCATCTTCTTGGTCCATCAGGATCTGGTGGTAACCCGCATAACAATCCACAAATGACTGCATCTCATGCGTAGCACAGTTATCAATGAAAATGTGAATGTTTGGTAAGGGAAAATTATCTTTCGGGCTTGCTTTGTTGAGATCCCGATAATCGACGCAAATTCTGATCTTTCCGTCTTTCTTGGCAACCGGAACAACGTTGGTTAACCAAGTCGGATATTGTGTCACTTCTACTACTTGTGACTCGATCTGTTTGGTAATCTCCTCTTTGATCTTTAAACTCAACTTAGGCTTGAATTTCTGAGTCTTTTGTTTTACTGGACTAAAATCTGGATTAATCGGCAACTTGTGGGACACCATGTTCGTACTTAGCCCTGGCATATATCTGTAAGACCATGCAAATACATCAATATACTCCCTGAGCAAATGAACCAGGTCTCTTCTTTGAGCTTCGATCAGATGGACACTGATTCTGACTTCTTTGACACATTCTTCATCTCCGAGATTCACAGTCTCAGTTTCTTCCAAATTCGCCATGTGTTGATTCTCAAATTCCTGAAACTCTTCAGCAACATGTTCGGGTACCTCATTTTCTTCTTCAGGTTCCTCGCATTCATCATCACCTGCCTCGTTTTGTTCACTTGGTTCATGACATTGCAGGTTTTAAATTATTATTACTGAAATCATAAACAGACAAAGTTAGGAAAGTAAAATTTAAATAGATAAGTAAACAATTTTTTGATAAAAGAGGCCTTCATTTAAATTGAAAAACAAGAACGAGCTTTGGCCATGGCCAAGGGCCATTTTGCCATTTTAAACATCACAGGGAATTTAAAAACTTCAAACAAATAAAAACTGCATAAATGATGGGTCTTGGGCCTCTTTCGGACTACCACCGATTTTAAAATTAAACAAAGACACATGTCTTTACTACCAAACTGCACGGGAAATCAGGGGCGGTGTGGAGGTCCAATTCTGCAACTGCTTTTCTGGCTCGGCATCGCGGTTTCCCGAGGTCTCTGCTTCATCCTCCATGACTGCGTCAACTTCTTCGAACATGCCCGAGATTCCTTCCCCCAGACCGCTGTCGATGGTGCACTCCCGCACCGGGAATGACTGGTACAAGTGAGGCATTGGCCTAGCCAATGCTTGATCAACACTCTTGTTCTTCATCGCTGCTTCATCAGCATCTGTGGGGACATACCCTAAACCAAACTTTGCTCCTTTAGCGGGGATCTGAATAGGCTCGACAATTCCTTGAAAGTGCTTCCCCAATCCAAAACCTGGTTCAAACCATTCTGGAGCATGACAGTAGCAATCATCTTGTACACGGCAGGCATAGGAGGTTGTGGAGCCAAGTCATCACCGGTGGCATTTACCAGCTCCACCGTGTAGAAATCACAACCTCGAGAGATATCATCAACGATCGGTGCATACCCATTGGAATGACTCCCTTCATTATAAATGACCAATTCCTAGCCTTTCCAAACAAATTTTATCAGTTGGTGATAGGTAGACAGCACAAGCCCACCCATATGTATAAACGGTCTTCCCAGAAGCAGGTTATAACTAGTGTTGATATCCAACACCAGGAACTCCACGTTAAACTCTACAGGGCTCATCTGAATTCCCAAGTTTACCACCCATATCGTGTCTCTCTGCACTCCATCGAAAGCTCTCACATTGACCTGGTTTTGTTGAACCTTTTCGAAGTCAAATTTCAGGTGCTTGAGAGTCGAAAGTTGGCAGATATTGTGACTGGACCCATCGTTGACCAAAACACAATTTATGACTTTGTCCTGGCATTTGATGGTGACGTGCAGAGCTTTGTTGTGCATCCTGCCTTCAAAGGGTCTTCGTCACAAAAACTGATTTGATGTCCTTGAATGACCTGGTTTATCATGGCTGCTAAATTGTCACTGTTAGTACCTACAGGCACATAAGTATCATCCAAAGCTCTCATCAGAGCCTGCTTATGTATTTGCGAACTCATCAACAAGACCCATACAGAAATCTGAGTCGGCATCTTCTCTAAATGCTTCACAATAGAATAATCTTTCGGCCACATTTTTCTCCAGAACTCCTCGGCCTCGGCTTCACTGATCGGCCTCTTTGTTTGGTCCTTCTTCTGCCCTCTTTGAGCCAACTCTTCTGGTGTGTAGCATCTACCAGATCTGGTCATACCCTGGGTAATAGCCATTTCAATCACAAACTTTGGTCGAGTAAGAGTTTCTTGTGGCACCAAGGCAACAGCCTTCTCAGGTTTCAGAATCACAAACTCTTTCTTCTCTCTAATGCTCAACGAAGCTACAGCCCCTTCCAACTCATCAGGAGCAACCAAAACTATTGCCTTTGTCATACACCAATCATCATCTGTCTCTATCATATTGATAGTGATGCCTCCATGATTTGGCAAAGGATTGCTATTGACATTGGGTGCGACTGTCTGAAGAGAGACCACGTTCTGGTCAATTAGGTCTTGTATTTTATGCTTCAGGTTGATACAGGCCTCGGTATCATGTGCAACACTGTTGGAGTGATATGCGCCCCTCTGGTCAGGTCTGTAAAACATTGAGCTAGTGTCAACCGGCTTGGGCCCCACTGTATGAATATATCCTGCCGCAGTTAATCACTCAACTAGCTTTGTACGACTTTCGATGAGCGGAGTGAAAATTCTAGCAGGATTCTTCTCAAATATAGGACGAGGGGGATCGTAATTGCCTTGTTGAGGAGGAGGCATTTGACGATAATTTAGAGCATTTGGATGGGGGGCTTGATAACTGGGGTATGAGTTGGTTTGGTAATTTGGTTGTGGAGCTCGGTAGTTCGAGGGGGTATTTTGGTAAAGTGGAGTTGGAGTTTGGTACATTGGGGGAGGCGTTTGGCAATTTGTCTAAACGTTGGCACAGTTGAGGGTGGCATTTCGGTAGTGGTAAGGTGGAGTTAGGTAAACTGGAAGGGGAGTTTAGTAGCTAGGAGGGGGAGTATTTTGATAACTGAGAGAAGGGGTATTTTGATAACTGGGGAGAGGGGTACTTTGGTAATCATCTGGTGCATAACGAGCCAGGTACGAATTTTGTGGAGGTCGAGAACGACCTTGGTATGATGAGGATTTCCTTGGGGCCTTCTTCCCCTCGTAAGAGATAGAAGACACATCTTCTCTTTTCTTCTTCAACAAACTTGAGGATCCGGGCGAGGCAGCGACGCAGGCAATCTTCCCGGTTCTTAAGCCATCTTCGATAGTCTCACCTACTTTGATTATCTCTGCAAACTTTGCTCTAATAAGCAACATGATTTTATCATAATATTCGGGCTCTTGAACCCGCACAAATACTTCGACAATTTCCTTCTCAGACATAGGAGGCCGAACTCTAGCTGCCTCCTTTCTCCATTTGTATGCAAACTCTCTGTAACTTTCATTTGATTTCTCCTTCATTTTTCCCAAGGAATAACGATCGGGAACGATCTCCATATTATAGGTGAATCGTTCGACAAAGTCCTTAGCCAGAGCATTCCCGCTAGGCCACTGTCTTGTTTTATACGATGTAAACTATTCCAGAGTCTCTCCACTCAGACTTCGGCTAAAAAGTCGGATTAATAAAGCTTCATCTCTTCCAACCCCCACAAGATGGTCATAGTAGCCCCTCAGATGCGCTAAGGGGTTCCCTATTTCTCTGAAATAATCGATTTTTGTCACCTTGAACCCTTTCGGGAGGTCCAAATTCGGATGAATGCATAAATCCTCATAACTCAAACCGGCGACTTCAACAATACACTGCAACTCTTTCATAGCCTTTCGGATCTCTTCCTTCATATCCAGTTTGGTGGCCTCTTTTTTTGACCTCTACTCTCTCTCTCGTTTTCATAATGGTCGAGCTCAGAATAATTGACGTCATGCTCATTGGGGACCGGGATTTGGAAAGTGGCTTTCTTAGGTAGGGGTGGAGCAATAAAGGGACTTTAGGCATTTTGAGTAGCTTGGTAGTTTTGAGGGAAAGTCTGGGGTTGGTATGTTGATTTTGGTGACGGAGGGAAGTTTGCGGGTGGTTAATGTTTTGGTTTTGAGAAGGTGGACCAGTTTGGAGGTTGGCATTTTGGGGAGGAAGTGGCTCTTAGAGGTTGGTATTTTGAGGAGGGGGTGGAGTTTGGTAAGAGGCAGAGGCATAATGGGGATTTTGGGTGGTTAAGTCGATGATTGAGGGATTTTGAGCAGGACTGGAGGGTGGATTTTGAGCCTATTCTACACTTGAAGGAGGAAAGTGAAGTGGAGGCCTTCCATCTGCTGGAACATTGAAAGCAAAAATTGGATTAGGCAAATCTTGCCTTCTCTGCATTTTGACCTTCATCTCGATGATCTGCTGCATCAACTGCATAATTAGTTCGTTCTGATCAGCAATGACGGGCTGAGCCACGACAACATCGGTAAGACCGATCTCTTCATTGTTATCACCCATTGTTGACTTGCCCTTCTGAGAACTTTGACTGGGAAGGAATCTGTAGGCCCTTTTGATCTTGTAAAATAAGGGTGTTCAACCAGCTTATCAACACAAATCAGTTCTAATTACCTGTAGAGGAAAACAACTCAAAGGCAAATCTGTTAGTTTTAATTCAGGACAAATAATGCAAAATATTACATAGATGGGATATAAACACATAAGAGTTGTTTTGTTTGAGGACATGTTAACCCACGAGTAATGGGGACTGATTTTTTTATTTTTTTTTAACAAGCAGGAATTTGCTCGTTTCATTTTGAGGGTAGTGACTCAGAAAGGCTAAAATGCGTTGAGCTAAGGTGTTCTTGCTGCATCTCTCGGCATCTGTTGATGTGAATTCAATGTTTCCTTGAAGAATCAAAGGGGGAAACGGAAAAAAAAATTAAAAGATAGGGCTGGGCCTTGAAAGGCTGCCTACGTATCTCCTAAGGAGAATTCAAGCCCTACGTAGTTCGAATACAAGGAAAATTTTCATTTTCATTCATTCATTTCTGGTGATTACAAGGAAAGTGAAAAAGAGATAATAAGGCTCCTGAAAGATAAAATGTGCTTCCATCCAAGCTATTCTTCTCTCGATTGTTGCCTTAATCACGGGAGGTAGACTCGTATGCTTCAGGGGCGATTTTCCCATTCCCTTCTTTCCACCGTCCCTGGAAAGGAGGCTTATAAATAATTTCCTCCTCAAGTTCCTCTTCAGCAGATTCAGGTCCAGTGCCTTCGGGACCACTGCTGGCTTCTTGGTTGAAGAAAGAGCATTTCTCGTGTATCTTCTGAAGCCTCATAGTTATATCATTGTTGAAGACATCATGTTCCTTTCGCATAGTAATTGTCTCCTCGTTCATGATAGCATATCTTGCCACCTTAGCCGCCAACTCCGCGTCTAGTGCTGCACTTTTGGCTTGTGCAGCTGCGGTGGCTAGTTCTACTTCTATTCTTCTCCCTCCCATTGCTCGAATCTCTTATTTGAATCGACGCAGTTTCATACTTAAATTCTCCTCAGTTGTCTTCATCTCGATGTTCTTGCCTTTTTCTATCTTAGCAGCAATTTTACCTTTCCTGAGATGATAAAGTAAGGTTTTAGGATTCGGTAAAAGGATTTTATTTTCTAGCTGAGAAACTCAAAACTCATGGAATTTTGGTCGGACATTTTGGGGTAGTGACTTGTATTTGGCATTGTAGAAATTTTTTCAGAAAATTTGAAAAGGAGTGGGCTAAAAATGTCCTCATTCAAAGCAACAATATCACATAAGCATATATCGCGCGTCTAAACAAGTAGGGGGTCCTTTTGCGCCAAGGGTAGGCCTAGCGTATTTGAAAGATGTATGTGTAGAATTGAACCATTTTGTTACCCCAAAGCAAATTTCGCATATAAAATGATGTTCAAGAAGCGAAAATAAGCAGGGGAAGTAGGGAATAAAATGAAAAAACATAAAGGAAAGGCCCACGCAGGGGTCATTTGAAAAGAGTACCAAAATACAAGAAAGGCAAGCCCACACAGGGGTAAATAACAATAAGTACATATAGAAAAACCCACGCAGGGACAAAATCCGCTAAGACGCTCCCGATGGCCAAGCCGCTTATATGCTCCTCTTGTTTTGTGCCATGAGAAGCTGAAGCCTATACTGAATCATTAGCAAGTATCCTTCGCTCCGGCGGCCTTTCTCTTTCCGGTCTTCGAGACACATTCCACTTTTCTTATCTCCAATCCACAGATTGAGCTCTCCCAAGTCGTTTCTCAAGCTTTCCAATTATTGAGTTACGCTCTCGAGGGAGTATTTATCCTCTTCTTGCTTTCGGAGAAATTCATCATGCATTTCCTGGGCTTCTCTTCTTACCTCTCTTAGTTCTATCAAAGCTTTGGACTTTTGTCCTCCACACTGCGATAAATGTTCAGAACTGAGAAGGAGATACCTTGTATATTGCCATTCAACCAAGCTTTGTAGGTTTCATCGTACCTAGCATTAAATCGGTCTACGACGATGGTGCTTTCTTTCATTCGCACCGCTCTTTTCCATTCTCTCAGCATCTCTGAAGCCTCAGGCACTCTATTATCCCCGATGTTGAACACATAGATACAGTAGTATGCTTCTGAGGGTGTAGTTTGTCTTCTTCCGAACAGCCTCAAAACCCGGATGGGCGCTTACGGGCAGATACCTCGAATACCTGGTAGAGGAAGCACAAATTGTTTGTCGCCCCGTACTATGGCATCTTTCGAGATGAAACGGTCGAACATCCACTGGATATTTTCTACTTTCAACTCAGAGAAAACTTGAGCCCATCTTTCTCTGGTTCTCTTTTTTTCTAAGTTTGCCCATAACAACATGTCATTCAAATTCTTAAGAGCATTATGCTCATCGAGGGTATAGAGTTCTTGAGTTCCGTGTCTCTTCACCAAGTGACTCATTATCCACCATTGGAGGAGAAGGTTGCAACCCTCAAAGTAACGATGCCCTTCCTTGCATTTTTCCAAAGCACGGTACATGTCGAAAAGGACGACAAGTGCGATAGGATAATACTTTACTTGCCCTTGGTTCATATGTTCGTGGAATAGAGTGTGTGAAAGCATTATTACCCGGGTGTTGATACTGAGGCTCGAGCCGTGTGGGAAAACCATGGTGCCTAAAGTGCTATGGTAAATGCCAAAGGTCTGATCTCGTCTCATTCTCTGAAAGTGACCCTGAACTCTTGGTTGTAATTCGTATAGAAGCTCGCATGCCCGAATCTGACATAGAGATCCATAAAAGAAATGCTAGAACCTTCGGCCCAGTAGGCGCAATCCTTTCTTAATCCGAGCTAGTTTACAATATCCTCGAGGGTAGGCTTGTTAGGGATTAGGATGTTTTCTCATTTTATCACTCTTCCTTCAAGCCCTGTACCGACTGTGTCTATTTCATTCTGAATTTCCTCAATTGTCGAGGTGGTTTCCATGGTTCCAAATCGGAACACCATTTTCTCGTTGTTCCCAATAACTGTGTAGGACTTCAATCAGCTCGGGCCACCCAACCATATTGATGAGTTCTGTTAAGGCCCCTATATATTTTTTGAGTGCCCTTTTGTGAATCGTAGTGAGGTCGTTGTACCACATCATGAGCAAAACTGGGGCTTCTACTACCATGTCGAATTTAGGAAATCGATCCATACCTACAAAATAAAGCACGGTTAAGATTCCTCCCCTAAATAGGCAATAATCAGGTTTCCACACATACATCTTTCAAATGTCAAATAATATGATATGTCGTTAGGTCGTGGACCTTGGACATGATTTTTGGCGATTTTACAAATGGACTTAATACACCTTGGGTATTGAGCCGTCTTAGGCTAATGCTTAGATTTGGATTTGGTTTCGCTCTACTCTAGGTTGACTAGAATTGGTTTAGAAAGGATAGTTACCCGAGTCAGACAAACAACGGGGTGAAGTATAATAAATGACGTTGGATGACCACAAGCCAACTATTTATTTATCACTTCCAAAGAATTCAACTTGTGTTTTTTCTAAAGGACAGCCGTGATAAGCCACGTAATCGCCTTTTTTCCTAATGCAATCTATTTGCCGTTTGGCAGAATCGAGTGCCATGAATGACACAGTTCAATATACGCGATAAATAAAATAAGTAGACAGTTAAAACACGTAGCCAAACAAATTAATCTTAAGGTTAGAACCATTCAAGTCCCCAGCAGAATCGTCATTCTGTTTTATTTAAAAATATTATTCTTTTGGTTTAAGAGTCGCCACTTAATTTTTAAAGTAAAAATAAGAAAACTGACTTTTTCAAAAGATTAAAACAGAAATCCAATGAAAAAGATTAAGGGGGTTCGGGGTTCATATTAGCATTTCATAAGGGGTTTGAAAGCACCCGAAATGTCCGCTAACACACGGTTATACAGTAATTAATTACTTGGCTAAAATAATTTAACTTAACTTAAATTGTGAAATTGAACTGTTTTTATAATTAGAACTATTTTAAAAGGGGAAAAGGGAAAATATTTAAATATTAACTAAGTGAGCTATCTTGCAAAATTATTCTTTTAAGTCTTGTTAAGAGGTGATTGATTTAGTTAATTTTTTAAAGCGAAATGGACGTCTTTCGGAGATTTGAATTGTTGATCTTAAGATTAGCGGCAAAATTTGACAAGCACACAAACATGATAAAATAAAGAGGGAAAGAGACTCGGGCCAAGTTGGTTTTTCTATCCGCCTGGACCAATACTTGGGCCCATTTTCGTTTTGGGCTTTTGGCCCATTTGAGTCACCTGCACCTGACCTAGACTAACATAAAAAAAGGTTCCTTTGGACTTTAGGCCAAATTTTTCCACATGTCCTAAGAACTAACAAGTATAGCAAATAAGTGGGCTTAGGCCAAATAACAAAATACAATTAGTTTTTGAATTAAGAGTGGGCTTTTGGCCCAATCTTTTCAATTCTCTGATCTGCTTCAATATTTTTTCAACTTCGGGACCTGTACGTCGATTTTCAATGGCCGGTTGACTTGATAAAGGAATTTGAGCCTTTATGGCTCTCTCGAAGTGCGAAGGAAAGGAATGAGTTCGTGGCAATCTCGGGCAGATTTCACATGTAAGAAAACAAGAATGAAATTAGTATAGGTCTAAATAATGAGATCAAGACACGTAATGAAAGGATAAGACTAACTCCCCCTCTTAAAACCAAGGACTTGCATGTAGACCGTCAATTTAATCAAGACCAAAACTTTTATACTTTTTATCCCTTTTAGAATCTATTCTAGGTAAAAGCTAAGAATAATGTATATGTTCCAGAAAAAGGAAAAATTAAACATCTGAGATGAGATTCTCGAGTGCACACTAATAAATAAGGTTAATACAACGTTTTTAAACAAGAGAAACCATCACAAACAGCAATTTGGCAGGTTCATCCCCATAGTGATCAAGCTAATCTTAAATTGATTAAATGAACAAGAGTTGACATGTATGAACTAGATAGGCTAAGGAAAATTGCTAATGATAATCAAGGCATAACGGGAAATTTCTAAATACTAATATAGAATAAAATCCTAGAAAGTTAGAGCAAAGTGCTCAAGTCTATCCATGCTTTAGCATTATAACAAGAAATCACAATTTATTATAGAAAACAAAAACCAAGCAAGTGATCATTGATGGAAGCTAAGAGGGAATAAAAAGGGTTTAGCATGAATTCTAGAAACATAAGCGGCTAACATATGAACTCAGATAACTAATCCAGGCCAAGATGAGGTAAATAACATAGTATAGCGTGTAGCAACCATAGCATCTCGAGATGAGCTCAAAACACGCACAACATGGCAACAGTAAGAAACGGTGGATACATTCTGACACAATTACGAAAAATAAGCATGGAAATCTACGCAAGACTGCTAACAAGAAAACCAAAGATATACGATTACAAGGCCAATGGTATCCGCTACATCGATCAATGATTACTTAATAAACCGACTCCTAGAATCTAACCCTCAATCAACCCACACAGCCAAGAGTTAAATAATCCACACATTAGGGAACAACATGGAACGACTAATGGGGGGTAAACTTGCAGAGAAAAAAACTAGAAACAAGGCGCATGCAATCTGGGAAGGAAAATAACACTTACATCGAGTTTTTTCCATGTAAACCATTTCTTTTGCTGATAAAACAAAGAATCATTTCACTTAAGATGTGCATCAAGATGGTGCCAAAAGGCTGCAATTCTATTTTTTGTTTTTTTATAAATGCACGTTGCATTTTTTTATTTTTATTTTTAACATTGATCTCCTTTTCACTTGGACGTATTAAAAGAACTAATCAAACTAGTCCTCAATCATGAACCTATCAAAGTTTTTCCCTCCTTGACATAAAGTAGTAATAGTATATTTGATCTTAAACATGAATCAAAGACTTTCATTTATCCCTTTTGCTAGCAGACATGACAGAATTGAACACCCATATGAGGTTCACTAGTTTTTGTAACCCCCGACTTGTCATATACCCAACAAAAAAATAGCCAAACAAAATATCAAAACGAGCAGTGACAAATGCAATATAAGAACTAAAACATAAGCGAATATAATCCCATGAGCTCGAAATATTGACATCTTAGTTCATTCATTCAACTTGAGGTGAAAGAATGAAAGATATGATGTCGAATATTATGGAATAGAACAGACTCGATGACTTTCAAGAAGTAAACTTGAGAAGGAAAATCAATGAAACAAAACTTCAACCAAAGTAACAGAGAGACAACAACGAATAGCCAAAGTTGGGCTTGATACTATGCTGACTAAATGAAACGACTACATATACATCATTTATCGACTTAATAGCAGCTAACAGCCAACAACCAAACAAACTAAATACAAGCTTCAATCAACAGAATGTTACTCTGAAATAGGAGATGAGGTGAAAGAACATTATGAAAAAGGAGACAATATCTTTCGAAGTGCAGCAAACAGGGACGGGACGAGCAAGGAGCCGATCTTCCTACCACAAGAACTCAAACAGCAATAAGAAACCAGAGCAAAACCTCAAATCTCGATAGCAAAACAAAATGGAGATGTGGTACTCCGATCGAAGATTCAAGTGTTCTCAGCCCTTAACGTTTTACAATATATTTTAGCTAATTTCTGCTTAAGCTGCTCTTAGTGATTTGCTCTCGAAAAATTTTCCACCCCCCAAAAAAAATATCTCCCCCTCTTTTGGCAATGAACAACAAACAACATATATAAAAGGGAATAGGGTCCAAAAAAATGGGGAAAACAAACCAAAAATCCGAAAAGAAAAGGCCCATTTTGAAATTCAAATCCGAAAAACCTTTCACCAAATTGGCTAAACATCCTTTTTCTTGCGATTTTGACTCGATCCGGAGGAGGAAAGTGAAATGGGCGATTGGGATCGATCTTTCGTCCTTGGGACTCGACATGGCACCATCTCGCAGCCCCAAGGACGAAAGCGCGCTGCCCTTGCTGCTGCTGCTGTACGATGCGTTTGGAATTCTTGTCGTTGGCGTGAAGAAGATGAACAGGGGTGGGGTCGGCTAGTGTTGCTGCTGTACTTTGTTGTTAACGTTGGAGAGGATTGGTTTCTTTATTGAATAGAAGGTGTGGGCTGGACCGGGTCAGGGGAATTGGACTGGTTGGGTCGGTGGTGGGCTGTTTGTATGATGGCATAGGGCTGGCAATTAAGGGAAAAGGTTGCTGAAAAATGGGCTGGAAATTAAGGGAAAAGGCTGGCCCAAAATTGTCCCTATGAAAGAGTTAAAGATGAAGAAATAAATGGCTACATATGCAATAGAAACAAAGACCATTTGAGTTCGAATATAGCCGATTGAATTTTAAAATCAACACAATTGAACTCGATTGATAAATTTGGTTGAAAATCAAAAAAGACGAATTATTATTAATTGATAACGAGCTTCTTAATTTTAAAAAAATGAAAATAATTAACTTAATTATAAACTACTTAATTTAACTACAAACTAATTAACTCAAAATTGTAAACTATTAAATAACTAAACAAACTATCCAAATATTTAATTAAACAAAATCCTTGGAGACGATTTTTGAATATTTATAAAGTTCAAAAGTATACACCTATTATTTAAAAATTATAAAAAGTGACAAAACCATTTAAAACTAACTTTAAAAATATTTTTAATTTTATAAAGTCAATTATTTTAAATCGTTTGAAAATTAAGAAACTCGAAAATTAATTATTATCGGGGAGGGTAAAAATTGGGTGTCAACAATACCAACATAATATCAATATCCAAAAAACATAAAACTAAAAAATAATGCATAAAATTTGCTCATAACAAATTCATACCAATATAATACCAACTTCAATCCAAAATCATATATTTCATAATTACCGGATCATACACAATTCATACCATGATAATATCAATTTCAGACCAAAAATATAGATACAACAATTGATCAGTTCTTAACTTTCTCAAACCCTTTAATACCATTTAATACCTCTTGGTGTGATGTTTGTGTTGGTTGACCTCTTGAAGACCTAATCTCATCGATTATCAACTTTATCGAATTATCGACATATGCTTTCAATTCGGTCATGTGCTTGTCAACCTTGTCAACAGCTTTAAACATATATGTTAAACATTAAAAGATTACAGAATAAGATGTAATATTAAGTAATTGAAAGGGATTGAGAAAATAACATTATCCTCTCCTGTCGAACATGTCATTAAACATTAAAGATTGAATAAATTCCTTGTATATGTAAAAAAATATATTAAATGATAATTTTTTATTGTATACTAACCTCTGCAATTTTCTTTTTCAACTCAACATACTTTTCATCGAAGTCAACATCATTCATTTTTTATGTTGCTTGATTTTCTGTCTCATGATGACTAGAAGATTCATGTAAATTGTTCTAATCAATGGCATTCATCTCTTCATCTGTAAGCACCATGTTTTTAAATTTATGTTGTAGTAACAAAATAAGATGGAGAATTAAAAATTATAAACAAAAGGTAATAAATGATCATTTTTAAAGAACAATAAATAAAAAATGACTTGGTTGTCATATGTTCTGAAAATTGTATTCTTTAAGTCATCGAAGAAAATACTTTCATTCGATGTCTTCCAGTTGAGAATACGAGGTGTGCCATTTACAACACGGATAGCAACTGTGTTGTCAAATGGGTGACAACACTCATAAAACCAAATCTGCAAGGCTTGAATTGGCTAAATTTGAATGATGTAGGATTATTTCCCAACCTACGACTGCAAGCTTTAAGAGTCAACCTAAAACATTCATTACCCCATGGGTAGTTGACATACTGACCGGGCTAAACCAAATCAAAATATAATTTAGGTATGGTTTTTTTGGAGGCCTCCAGTCAAAAATGTACTAATGAAGTACAGAACACCAATTTTAAAATGATCTTCGGGTTCAAAGAAGTTAGCTTCTTTAAACTTATTCAAGAAGTCTAACCTAGGGATTGTGGTCATTTCACCAAAATACTTTTAGATAAGTCTATTTGAAATAGACGGATCTGAAACAAAGTCGGTAAGGAGTCCACATTTGAGACCAGTTACTGTTGCGAATTCCTTAATCCCAAAACGTAGTATTGTACCGTTTATTTTGACAATAAACATGTCGTCTCTGACATTTTCAGTTTCAAGAAGTAACAAATGGCACAATAACTGACATTGAATCTTTATGTGGGGTAGCTCATTGAATACACCAAATTGTGCATGAAGACCACTGTGTGTATGTCTTCCTTGCTTATAAAATAAAATTGTTTAAACTGAATTAAAACATATTTCATACCAACATTATTCATGTTTCATTCCAACACCAACTTTAGTTTATAAGTAGTTATAAATTAAATATATCACATAATTTATACAAAAATTAAATCAATTTCATATCAACATTTATAAACCATATATAAAATTCAGTTCATACCAATATTATTCATGTTTCATTCCACATTCATATGCATAAATTTTAGTAATACAACATACCGTATTTGAAAAAAAATTCACACCAATATTATTCAAACATCATACCAGATTCATGTGCACTGTGGCATTTAACAAACGACACTAAAATCAACTAATTGGGTTACTGATATCAAGCCAATTTCATACAAATGTCAAAACACATTTCATACCAATTGCATACCAATATTAAATCACATTTCATACAACATTCATATATCATATATTAATGTCAAATTCATACAAATATTATTCACATTTCGTACAAGTTTCACACCAACATAAGTTTTGTACCAACAATAATCATAATACAATATTTTTAACAAAAAAAATAGTAAATTGAATAATTCGAAAATAAATTAAATATAATAATTATCCTAACCACTTTTTTGCCCTTTTTTGAAATTGGGATTTCTGAGTCCTCCTTCCTTGTTATTCTTCTTCTTGATGGTTTTGAAGACTAACCAATTTCAACATTTGTTACTTTTTTTGTTTTTTTCTTTTATATCTCACTTACGAAATCCGAATTCGAATCAGAATGGGTCGCTTTTACAATTTTCACCTTCCTCTTTTTTCCCTTTTGATTTGCAGGACTTACTGTTTTCTTTGCTTGACTAATCTTCAACTGAGAAGTACCACCCTTTGCCGGAATTTCATTATTTTTATACGGCGGGGTTTGAGTCAATATGTTGAATGTTGGAGCATGTACTTCATCCGTAGAAGTTGCTTCAACGAGTCGAGGACTCTTTCTAGGCGTTAGAACAGATTTCTTCGTCATGAATAATAGGAGAAACGACCCTGAGTATTTTTGAGAGATATGAGAAACGTCACTGAGTATTTTTTAGAGAGATGAGGGAGATGAACTTTGGATTTCTGAAGGTGCGGGTAGTGGGGTGGTGGCGTGATGAATTGGATAGGCGTGGGGGGGGGATTAACGTGATTGGGAGTTTTTGCGTGTAACTGTAAACTTGAAACGGTAATTGATATAAATTCCTAAAATTGCGTAATTGATAATTACTGATTTTAAAAAAGGAACTGCAATCTAAATAATAAAATTATAAAAAGATTAATCATTTAATAAAGTAAAATTTAATTTATTTTTAAATAAAGTTAAATTTAATTAATATGTTATAACTCGTAATAAAACTGTTATAAGTAAGAATTTTTTAAGAGTAGGTTTAAAATCCGTAATGTTGTCTCTTAAATGTGTATATGGTGTGATTTTTATTTATAATTAAGAAGGGTAAAATGATAAATTTACTATGTCGATCATTGTTTTCTTAATAGGTGTGTCAATTCAAATATGGACAGAGAATTAGGGACATATGGAGTACATGACAAATTCAAACTACTAAAGATACTAAAAAATACTAGATAATAACTAATCAACTATAAAATATTTCCAAATTCAAACTACTCGCTCTGTCCCTAATTACTTGTCCATTTTTCCTTTTTAGTTGTCCCTAATTACTTGTCCATTTTGACAAATCGAGAAAGAACAAAAAAAAAATTATCTATTATACCCTCAATTAATTACTTTTAAAAAAGTAGAACTTCTTGAAAATCTTAAAATTTTGATTCATCCACTTCATAACTAATAGGAATAAAATGATAAACTCACTATGTCAATATTTGTTTTCTTAATAGATGTGTCAATTCAAAAGTGGAGAAGTAATTAGAAATAGAGGGAGTATATGAGTGGGTGAACTACCTTTAAAATGATAGACTAAAATTTATTTATCCATTTTGGCATGTGTTTTAGAGGGACTCTAACTTTAGGCTTCTCACGATGGTTTGCGTAGGTTACTGCTTCAATAGTCACTGACTGCGTTTGTCTTGACTCTTGGCTTTCCAAGCACATCCAATCAACCATACGGTTTTGCAAGAGGAATCCCAATCGGAACGTATTTTTCGGCATTTGCACAATTTGATGTACAATATTATGATGGGTATGAAATATTATTAGGCAAAGTGAGCTGCAAGACACCATCTGAAACCATATTCAGAGTGTTTTTGACAAATGCGATGGAAATTGAACCATTTAGTAGTGTCGTCATATCTAATACTGAAAACTAAACATTCATAAATTTACCATCTTAAAGCAGATGAGGGAGTTATACCAACACTCTGAAAGTATCACCCTAAACAATCTACAAACATAAACCAAGTTAAAAATTAGAGAAAGAAGCGCAGCATCCAGTATCGCTGCCTCCAGTTTGATGTAGCATTGCATCGATTTCATCACCCTCCTCCATCTCCAGCTATTTCAACAATTGAAGAAAAGAATGTGAGATAAAACATACAACATTGGTAAAAGCAATACAAGTGTGAAACGTTTCAATACCTCATCAGGAGTTTGCTCTGCCCTAAGCCTGCGCCCATCAAATAAGAATGCAATTGAGTTCATGTCCACTGACTGCCGGTCACAATAAGCATTCATGAGCTTGCGCATCTGTGTGCTACGCTTGATCCTGAAAAACACTTCATTCCCATCCTGCATGTAATAATTGATGTTGAGTACCAATGAGAAAAGATACACAATTCTATATGAAAATGGCCCCTCAACTCCATCTTCTTAGTCAAACTATATCTTCCACCTTTTTTGGGTCAAGGGAGGACAGAAACTAGGACAAAAGGTGTCTAAAAACACAATACAAAGAAGATGTCACAAAAAAACTAGCTCAGTAAACTACAGAAACATGAAGAACCAAAGTTAAGTCAACTGAAGAGTAAAGTCTATTTTACACATGGGTGCAGGTACCACAGAGGCAGAGGCCTCAAGCTATAATACACTATATGTAATTAGACTGTAATCATCTGTCACATTTGAGCTAGGAAGCTTCAAGCAATCACTGATCCTTGCAAAGATGCTAGGTTAATCTTACACAAGCAAAACAGTGACAACACTTGTTCCACCTCAAGAACTTTTAACCATGAACATAGTATCAAAAAGTGTTTAAGCTATTTATCCAGCCCAAGAGGATGTACAGCAGAAGGAGGCTACACTTTCCACCATAAATACTGAACATACAATGCATAGAGTTTGCCTGTACCAATGACACTAATGAGGATACCAGAAGACCACCAAAAAGTTTGCAACAATAATATTGATACATGGAGGGTGTTTCTTGTTCTTCTTTTCCCTCTTATTCCATATTAACTAATGGATGGAGTTGCATTATGTATGGAATTGCATTCAGCCATTCAGTGATAACACATTATCCTTGATCATGTTAAAGTTGGGATGCATGTTTTCGTTCATAGTCATTGAGGGACTGTATCTTTCACTAAGGTTGTTCGCTGAACTTCACCAAAAAAAAGGCCAAAAGATACCAAATAGTAATCATGTTATCACAGAACATACAGAGCATAAGATATGTCTTCTGCCATACTAAATCCCCTCTTCTGGTTATCTCTACAGGCAAACAATCACTTTTCTTCATCGTGGCCTCACTCAAGCTACCAGTACTACCCACACCTAGAATACCACACTTCCATCCCTAGCATCCTATTGACATGTCCAATTAATAACTGCAACCTTCCCACATCATAGGGATATGTTCTCATGCTGTAGAATCAATCATTTCTTAGATGGAAATCAAAAAAACGTATAACTAAGGCAATAACACATGTATGTTACTTAATTATGCAGCTTACAATGTATAGTGAACAAAGATGAAAATAAAATAGAGCAGATAAATAATATTTGACAATTTGCCAACACCTGAAATTCATGAGCATAAAATGGAACATAATTAGAACCAACAAGGAAGAAGAGAAAAGGTGAAGGCAGAAAATTTTATTATTTATTGTCAAAAGAAAAAAGATGTAGATATACCCAAATTACGCCAAACAAACTAAACTACCCAAAAACATGTTTTTTTTTTATAACTTACAGGTTTCAATTTTTGAAAAACCAATATAATGGTTTAAATTTGGTTTCATGCATATGCCAATGTTACAGATTCAAGGTACGCCAAAGTAAAAAGAAAGTGTAGGGAATCACTGACCCAATAGCAACTCTAAGACAAATAATCCAATTACATTGAGGTTTGGATCACTTCCCAAACAGCTGATTATTCATTCCAAGTCATGCTTATAAGTTATATTCATGACAATTGTCAAACATTATCAAAACAAGAATACAATGGTAAAGAGGCAAGACAGGATAATTCAATCTGCATTTATCCATTTATGTACAGTAAGTTGTGATCTACAAAGTATTAAATTTTGTAAGATCTTTATTAAACATCTAAAAAAAATTCATTCTTAAGAGTTTATTGATTTGTAATAAACTTCCCATAATGCCAGAACTTCTACCAAACTTCCCGAGTTTTCAAACCTAATTAAAAGGTAGCAGCCAGGTATGGCTCAATTTTGTGTCTACAACAAAGATTCCACCCAAACCAATCTATGTGAACTCGTTATGAAAATCACTGTTACAGTGCACAGTTCACTCACGAATGCATACAAAAACATGAAAATTGACCAATCCGATTAACTTGATGATTATGTATCAACAAATCACATGCAAATTGAAGGAAATCATGCATTAGTAGAACTTCATCATCTATAAATACTATGATTTCATGACTACTAGGAGTTATTAACAAAATACTAAGGCATAATACATAAGCATGCCCTTTAACTTGGCCTCTCCAACTTTGAATATAAACAAGTACACTTAAATTTGTATAGAATTAAATAAATAAACACACATGAGCTACTTGGCATCCTACATGACAATATCGGTCCTACTCGACATCTTACATGGTATCCTACATGTATTATGTCATTAATGACATGTGTTACTTATTCAAACTTTATAGAAGTTTATCTACTTATACATATCAAAGTTAGAGTGCATAGATATAGTTGAATTTAAATTAAAGAGCATATTCATGTATTATGCCAAACGCAAACCATGAAATCGCAGTTTTCTCATACATGCCGAGACAAACAAAACGTTCCCCATTCAATTATTTTAAAAAACTAAACCTAATCACAAAAAACACTATCCTGAACACGAAAATAGTAGTCCATATGAGCGCATATACATGTACAGCAACACAGAGTAAAGATATTAGAATACCATACATACAAAAAATTAAAACGACGATAAATGTTTATACCTGACCCTTAACCTTGAGATTGATATGAACCATCTGATCATTAGGCTTCTTATCTTCATCTCCGGCGCCGCCGCTAGCAGACATTATGATCACACTTCTATAATTCTTCTTCTTCCGCCCAACTGAGATAATTCTTCAAGCTTGGCCTCCTTCCTTTAATACGGTGAGCGTTTCGTTTTTCTCTGTTATGAACTTGCCACGCGCTAAAAAGGGTTCAATCTATGAAATCGACGGTGTAAAAATGTTCAAGGATGACGTGGCATTATAATATCGCGAGTGAAGGATTTTGCTATGAAGAGGAGAGTAGGGAAGAATTATAAACTATATTTAATATATATTTGAATTCCGTGGTGAAAAAGAAAAAACGAGGGAATCCATGATGTTGACCAGGAAAAGAGGAGCATAACGGTCAGGATACGTCCACCAAAGAATCGGACGGCTGTGAATGGAAATACGCTTGGAGTTCTATTCTCCACTACAGTAGCCAGTTGCAAAAAGTTTTAAGAATGAATTCTTCTTTTTTTCAATTTTAATTTTTATATATATCTTTATTTAAATTTTATAAACAGACTTTTGTATGTATACTATTTTTTTAAGTATCTATTATATAGTTAAATCAATCACATAAAATAATTTATCTTATTTAATTATATATAACTATTTTAATTAGAACACACATGAAGTTGATGCTAATATGTATATAATTAATGAGATGATTTACTTTAAATAATTAACTTATTTATATAACAATTACTTGAGGACAAGCTCAAAAAAATTGTCAAAATTTGAATCATAAATACCTAATACGAACACTAGATCATGTGAAGGCGCAATTCAAATATCTAAACGAAATTTACAGATAAGTTTAAAAGGTCATTCGATATATTAAACCAAATAAAAAAATAGGTCAAAGTTCTTGGAGACTAAAAAGTTTTTTTAAAAAAAAAAAAATAATAGTATATATATCTTCTTTTTTGAGTTGTTTGGCTAATAAGAACATGTTCTTTTAAGCCGAAAGAGCTTTTTTGTTATTGAGAATAAGTTATAATTTTAAAAAGTAGAAGCTGTTACAAATTCATTTAAATGTCTGGATGTTTCTTTTCAATCTACACCTAACGTAATGTCCCATTTAATGTATCACTTAAAGATCTTCTAACGTATTTTGTTTAACACTGTAAACGGATGAATTTTACATCCTATAAAAGGGTATTCTTTACCCTTAAGAAGGACACAATTGAAGAGATTAAAATAAGACTCTACTTTATACCTTTCATCACTATTTTGTCTCCCTATATTGCCTAAGGATTCTTATATTTTTCTCTTATTTTACAACATGTTATCAGCACGAGACTCTAACCAATTGAGACCTACTTAATTCGGTATTATCTTTTTTTCCTAAAAGTTAATCAATTTTCATTTAGAGCCAGGTATACATTTATATGTTGAATTTGCATACATCTTTGATCTATAATTTAAATAATGCGTATATAACTTGATTTAGCTATTATTATGATACTTTACTAGGCATAATAATCAATACGTTTCATGTTTATATTGTTATGTTATTTATATGCTACTAACTTATAACTCTAAATTAATTACTAAGTAATATGATAGCATGCTAGTTAAAATAACTCGTAAGTATTTTCATACATTATGATAAGTATATTGGTGTGTCATAAAGAAGAAGAATAGTATTATATTAAATATGACTTGAAAATGTTACTAAACTTTGGCGTTAATAACTATTGAACTAGTAATAAATATTGTAAAATAATTAGAATATATATTAAATTTACCGTTTCATACTTTATGAGTTTACATGCTTTTGTAACATTTCATGTCCATGCATATAATATATTTTATACTAATTCTTAATCATTTGAAACATTAATTTATATTTTATCATAAAGAAATCAAAATCATGTTATTAACTCAACTATTTTGTGATAGTTTTCATCATGTGTGGCACTTGACATTTCTGGAAAAAACTATTTGTCATGGGTACTTGATGATGAAATTCACCTTACCGCTAAGGGTCTTGGTGATAGTATAATCGAAAGAAATAAAACATCAAGTCAAGATAAAGCGAAAGTTGTGATTTTCCTTCGTCATCGTGATTTTCCTTCGTCATCATCTTGATGAAAGTCTGAAGGTTGAATACTTAACAGTGAAAGATCCACTTGAATTGTGGATAGGCTTGAAAGGGAGGTATGACCACCTCAAGGCAATGGTATTGCCAAGGGCTCGTTATGAGTGGATGAACTTACAATTTCAAGATTATAAAACCATAATTGAGTATAACTTTGTTGTATTTAGAATCACTTCCCAATTAAAATTATGTGGGGAAGTTATAAAAGATGAGGACATGTTGGAAAAGACACAAACTACTTTTCATGCCTCCAATATGATATTACAGCAGCAATACCGTGAAAAGGGTTTTAAAAAATACTTTAAATTAATCTCATGTCTTCTAATGGCTGAGCAGCATAATGATGACCTTTTAATGAAAAATCATGAAGCTCGTCCCACTGAAAGTGCTCCATTACCGGAGGCACACAGGATAAAAGCACATGGCCAGTCTGAAATAAGACAAAATAATAGGGGCCATGATAATATGTGCGGGCGTGGCAAAGACAAAAGACGATATAATAATCGTAGAGGTGGTGGTTATAACAAAAGAGAAAACAATATGGGTTCTCAAAATAATCCTTCTAAAGGAAAGAGCGATCACCGTCATCGTTGTGGCCTTAAAGATCATTGGAAAAATGAATATCGGGCACCTGAGCATTTTGTCAGGCTGTATCAAAATTCCTTTAAAAAGAAAGGAAATAAAGGAGGTGCCTCCTCTTCTAATGCTCGAGTAGAGTAACATTTGACTCTCAAAGATGATGCTCAGGCAGGGTCTTCTCACAAATATGATGAGAATGTTGAGGTGAATTTAGCATTGAAAGGTGATGCTTTTGATGGGCTCGATAATATTACTCATCTAGAAGCTGAGGACTTCTTTGAGGATCGCAACTAAAGATTGATAATTAAATTGGGAAATGAACAATGTTGTTATGTGTTTTTAATGTCTTACTTAAAGTTCATGTATTTAAATTTTCCTTTGTTAAGTTTCGTACTTCTTATTATGTATTTTTATTCTTATGAAGATAAATAAAATTTCCAGAGTCTTCAGTTGGATCCAAGATGAGTAATGGAGATATGTACCTCCTGGACAGTGTCACAACTCATACAGTCCTAAAAGAAGAGAAATATTTCTCTCATTCGATTTTAAAAAAGGCATATGTTATTACAATATCCGGTAGTAAATAATTGATTGAGGGCACTAGAAGAGCGACCTTATTACTACCTCGAGGAACATTATTGATAATTAATAATGCATTGTATTGTAGTAAATCTCAAAGAAACTTTTTTAAGTTTCAAGGTTATTTGCCAAAATGGCTATCATGTTGAGACTGCAAATGAAGGAACGGTGGAATACCTTTATATTACAATAAATGCGGAGAAGAAAATGGTGCATGAAAAATTGTTTGCACTTTCTTCTGGGTTGTACCATACAAATATTGGTACGGTTGAATCACATGATGTAGTAAACAAAGGGTTTATTGGTTCTAATGATTATCATTTGGCATGACCGGTTGGGCCATCCCGATTATAATATGATGCGCAGAATAATTGAGAATTCACATGGGCATACTTTGAAGAACCAAAATGTTCTTCAATCAAAGGAATTCTCTTGTTTGCTTGTTCAACAAGGAAAGTTGGTTATCAAACCATCAATGGCTAAGGTTGGGGTGGAATCCCCTATATTTCTGGAACAGATACAAGGTGATATATGTGGACCTATTCACCCTGCATGTGGACCATTTAATTATTATATGGTCTTGATAGATGCATCTACAAGATGGTCACATGTGTGCTTATTGTCAACTCGCAATATGGCTTTTGCGAGGTTGTTGGCTCAAATAATAAGGTTAAAAATACAATTTTCAGATTATGCAATAAAAACAATTCGTCTTGATAATGCTGATAAGTTTACATCTCAGGCATTTAATGATTATTGTTTGTCCACTGGAATAACAGTTGAATATCCTGTTGCACATGTTCATACTCAAAATGATTTAGCAGAGTCATTGATTAAACGTCTTCAATTGATAGCTAGACCATTGTTGATGAGGACAAAGTTGCCTGTTACAGTTTGGGAGTATGCTATTTTGCATGCAGCGGCACTTGTGCGCATAAGGCCAACCAGTTATCATGACATCTCCCCATTGCAATTATTTTTTGGTCAGGAGCCAAACATTTTCCATCTTAGAATCTTTAGTTGTGCGGTATATGTTCCAATTGCTCCACCACAATGCACAAAGATAGGTCCCCAAAAAATTTTGGGAATATATGTTGGGTATGAATCTCGTTCTATTATAAAATATTTAGAACCTAGAACTGGAGATTTATTTACTGTAAGATTTGCTGATTGTCATTTTGATGAATCAGTATACCCAATATTAGGGAGAGAACAAAAGCAATTGGGAAATGAGATAGATTGGAATTCACTTTCACTATCTCATTTAGATCCTCGAACAAATCAATATGAGCAAGAAGTTCAAAAGATAATTTATTTGCAGAATATTGCAAATCAATTGTCGGATGCATTTACTAACCTTCCAAGGGTTACTAAATCATACATCCCAACTGCTAATACTCAAGTTTGAGTTGATGTCCCGATAGGACAAAATGTTAAGGCAAAAGAGTCTGGACCATGCTTAAAACGTGGTAGACCAATTGGTTCCAAGGATAAAAATCCTCGAAAAAGGAAAGGAATAAATGATCAAGATGATCATAATATAGAGGCAATTTCTCATGAAAAGCTCCAATACATAAGAAATGATGACACCACAGAGGAGGTTCATGTACCTGAAAATAATGAGAATAAGGAAATCTCTATAAATTATGTCTCGACAAGAAAAATGTGGAATCGAAATAATATTGTAGTAGATAATATTTTTGCCTATAATGTTGCAATTGAAATAATGCAACAAGATGAGGATTTAGAACCAAGATCTATCAATGAATGTAGACAGAGAAATGATTGGTCAAAATGGAAGGAAGCAATTCAAACAAAATTGGCTTCACTTGAAAAACGTGAAGTTTTTTGGACCAAAAGTCCGAACACCTGAATGTGTCAAGCCAATTGTGTACAAGTGGGTTTTTGTGTGAAAACTCAATGAAATGGTGAAGTAGTAAGATATAACGCACGACTTGTGGCACAAGAATTTTCGCAAAGGCATGGCATTGATTATGAGTAGACATATTCTCCTATGGTAGATGCAATTATCTTCAGATATCTAAGAAATATGACAGTTCATGAAAATCTTGAAATGCATCTAATGGACGTTGTCACAACCTATTTATATGGCTCACTACTAGACCACAATATTTTTATGAAAATTCCTGAAGCACTCAAAGTGCCTGAAGCATATAAAAATTCAAAAGAAAATTGTTCAATAAAGCTTCAAAAATCCTTATATGGGTTGAAACAATCAGGGTGAATGTGGTATAATCGTCTTAGCGAATACTTGCTAAAGGAAGGGTATAAGAATGACCCTATTTGTCCTTGTATTTTTATACGAAGGTCAAAATCTTAATTTGTAATAATAAATGTTTATGTTGATGAGTTGAACATCATTGGAACTCTTGAAGAGCTTTCAAAAGTTGTTGAGTGTTTGAAGAAAGAATTTGAAATGAAAGATCTTGGTAAGACAAAATTTTGTCTTGGCCTTCAGATTGAACATTTGACAAATGAAATATTTATCCATCAATCAACATATACTGAAAAGGTTTTGAAGCGATTTTACATGGATAAATCACACCCATTGAGTACCCCGATGGTTGTGAGATCTCTTGACATAAATAAAGATTCATTCCAACCCCAAGAAAAGGATGAAGAGCTTCTTGGTAATGAAACTCCATATCTCAGTGCTACTGGGGCACTAATGTACCTTGCTAATAATACCCAACCAGATATTTATTTCACAGTAAGTTTATTGGCGAGATTCAGTTCATGTCCAACAAGAAGACATTGGAAAAGTGTTAAGCATATATTCAGATATCTTCAAGGAACAATTGATATGAGATTGTTGTATTCTAATGCATCCAAGTCAAAATTGATCGATTATGCAGGTGCTGGCTATTTGCCTGACCCACATAAATTCCAATCTCAGACAAGCTATTTATTCACATATGGAGGTACAACTATATCATGGCGTTCGATGAAGAAAACAATAGTTGCTACTTCTTCAAATCATGCAGAGGTAATAGCCATTCATGAAGCCAGTCTAGAGTGTGTATGGTTGAGATTAATAACTCAACACATTTTGCAATTATGCGGTCTTTCTGTGCAAACAAAGACTCCAACAATATTGTATGAAGATATTGTTGCTTGCATAGCTCAATTAAAGGGAGGATATATCAAAGGAGACCGAACAAAACATATTTCACCTAAAAAAAAATTCCACACATGATATTCAACAAAATGGTGAGATAAATGTTCAACAAATTCGTTCGAGTGATAATCTTGTAGATTTATTCACTAAGGCATTGCCAACATCAACATTTGAGAAGTTAAGATATAAGATTGGAATGCATCGTCTCCGAGATATCAAATAAAGTTTTCATCAGGGGGAGTAAAATACGCATTGTACTCTTTTACCTTAACCAAGGTTTTGTCCCATTGAATTTCCTGGTAAGGTTTTTAATGAGGCAACACTCAAGGCGTATTACAAGATATGCGTAGTCTTTTTCCTTCACTAGGATTTTTCCCACTGAATTTTTCCTAGTAAGGTTCTAACGAGACACATTATCTATAAACATCTAAGGGGGAGTGTTACAAATCCATTTAATTGTGTGGATGTTTCTTTTCAATCTACAGCTAACGTAATGCCCCATTTAATGTACCACTTAAAGATCTTCTAACGTATTTTGCTTAACATTGTAAACAGATGAATTTTACATCCTATAAAAGGGTATTCTTTACCCTTAAGAAGGTCACAATTGAAGAGATTAAAATAAGACTCTACTTTATACCTTCCATCACTATTTTGTCTCCCTATATTGTTTAAGTAATCTTGTATTTTCCTCTTATTTTACAACAGAAACACTTTTTTCAAAAAAAACTCAAGATAAAATATTTTTATCATAAATTTATATTTATTAAACTATCTCTCACTAATTAAGCATAATCACTCTCAATTAAATACAAACTATTTTCTCTTTTTTTCTTTTTAGTTTCCACTATGTCCTTTCGTTTCCTTTTTTTTAATCTTCTTTCTCATTTTCTTTTATCCTACTGCTCTTTGAAATAGTCCTATAATTAGGAGTGTTTAAAGAAAATTGATTAATCATGTCAATTTGCTAAATCAAATTAAATCGATATTAAAATCATAAGTGTTGATTTGATATTGAAAAAATAATCTAAATTCTACAAGATTCTCATTTTAATAGATAATCTATTATTTTTGGAAACCCTTTGAGATTTTCAATTCAAGTCATTAGCTTGCATAACAATATGAAAGATTAAGGATAAATAAAGTCATTTTTATACTCTACGTCAATAAATATTCATCAAGAAGATTTCTAGTATAACAATATTAATAAATTTAATTCAATGAGGATTATATACAAAAAAAAATTAAAACTTGTATATGTTTTAAGCATTTTGAATCCTTCAGAATTTTCATATCAACTAGTAAATAGGTTTGTGCTTTGCGCGCGATAATAAGATCTTATTGAATTTACATAATATTTTTTTATAATAATAAATTGGAAAATTATGGGGAACCTTCTTTTAAATTGAGAATGAGTTAGTGAGAAAAAAAAATACTAATAATAATATTTATCAGTAATTGTAATTAGAGGTAAATTTTGCACTTAATTAAAGAATGTGAGTCTTTGTCTTACCTATTCTTATTTATTTGTTGCTTCACAAATAATATGTTACCATCCGTGCCTCGCGCGGTTAAAAAAATATATTTACATATTGATTTTTCTACTTTCAAATTTAATTGAGATAAAATACATAATTTTCATAATATCAAAATAAAATAAGTTAATAATATAAGACATACATGAAAAAAATAATGAGAAATAAATATATATAAAAAAACTAAAACAAAATATATCCAAACAGTTGCATAACTTTTGCACATTATAACTTTCAAAGAACAATCTATTAATAAAATCAACATTCATTTCATATAGAAAAGAAACAACTTATCGATAAAGTCAATGTTCATATTATAGAGAAAATAGACAATTTATCAATGAAGTCGACATTCATTATGTAAAATATATGTCTCGTAAATCCTTTCACCTGTCGTTCTTATTTAAATATTATTCCCTTTCTTTTTGTTTAAATATTATTCATAGAATTCTGTCCATACTTTTTATCTTAATAATTAAAATACGACTTAAAAAGTTAGTATCATAAACTTTATATAAAAGAATTGTCGTTATTAATCAACCATTTTTTTTTTATTCAACCAAATCTCTTTAACTCTTGGCATCATACATAAAAAATGATAAAAATAATTTGCTCAGAAAGAAAAGCAATCACCCTCGAGTAAGAAAAAATATATAAATGTAAAAAATAAAATAAAAATAGAAGGAGATAATGTTGACAGAGGCAAAGATGAGATGTCAGTCGTTTGTTATTTTAGTTAATTTTATTGTCAAACATCTCTTTTGTTCTTCAAAATACTTTTTAAGAAAATTTTAAAATAGGATAATCTTTTGAAATTCAATTAAAGGTTTCAATTTTTATTTTTCATCTAGCTTTTTTCCCTCTGTTTATCTCCAATCATATATATAATTTTAGTATAGCTAGAGTAATAAAATATGACCACTTTCTATTTCAACTGTAGATGAAGCGAAGACAATTTAAAAAATCATAAGTTAATTTCAATAAATCAAGAAATAATATGCAAATTTCAACCACAAATTTTTAAAAACAAAAAAGAATATGGAGTGTGTGTATATATATATATTTATTACCCTTATTTAGAAATGACAGCTAAGGTATACGAACAAGGTAACTGTGGAATTACAACAGTTTATCAAGGGTATTTTAGTACTTTTTAGTCCAATTAAAACCTTTCATGTTCCTTTCTTGGATGCCACATATTTAGCCATCTGTCTTTCACACACACTTTTAGCTTCTCCTTTTTCATTTTATAACTATCATTTTCTCTCCTCCTTTTATTTGTTCTATTTCTTCTCAAATTTGGTTGAAGTGATTTCTATTGCTATATTTTCTTCGTGTTCTTCTCCAATCTTAGCTAGATTAGATTTTGCATGTATTAATCTAGAGTTTCTACCTCATTCTCTTTTGACAGATGCTCTTCAACTTGAAGTTAATTATTGTGAAAATTTTAAAAATAACATATATAAGACTAATAATTTCAAGTTATGACAGTATAATAAAACTTTCAAGTTGTAACAATAAATATTTTTAGGTTATAACAGTTTATTAAAAAAAAGTTTTAAAATAATAATAAAAAAAATATTTTTTAAAATAATAAAAAGTAAAAAAAGGAATTAGTTGTAGTAATTAATTTGAATACATTAATGATAATTCATAATTGCCAAAAATTTAGGAGATTCAAAACGAAATAGGAATATTTGTTTTCTTTTTTTTACTCTAATCAGTTAAAAGTATTTCAAAAAATAGATTTTCTTCTTCTGTTCAAATTTTTCTCTCTCCTCGAATTTTTATTTTGTATTTCAAAAATCAGATTTTCTTCTATTGTTATACATTGTCAGATTCATTTCTTCGAATATTTATACATGTTGGATACCAACTTCATACATTTTTTTATTTTTTTGGTTTTTGTCTTAGATTATGAAGTAAAAAAAAAATCATATATGAATTGGATACCAATTTTATACAAATTGAATACCAATTCTATGCATTCTTATTTCATGTAATCTAAATTGTTGTTCATTTGGTTTCCACTTAATATCCAAAATTGAAATGGTTTAATGTTGAACCCAATTGGTATGCAGTTTTTATGTAACTGGTGTCTCGGAATTATAATAGACAATTTGTAATTTATATGTTAAGTTTAACAATAAATATGAATTATTCGGTACTATGTTTATTTTTATTTTTTTCAAACTAAAGTCCAATAAAAATGTTGATATCCAAATTGTGTATTGTTAGTATCCAACTTGAGAAAACAATGCATATTATATATAGTTGGAAGAAAACAATGAATATTATATATCATCCAAAACTTAAAACAACAGGAAAAAAACAAATATATATATCATCCAAAACTTAAAAAAACTTCTAATACTTAAGAGTCTAAGCTCCAATCAACTATCTCAAATTAGATTTTTGTGGTCTTGGTGTAGGATAATTGCTGGTATTCGGAGCATGTTCTTTTGCTATGCGGGGTCCACCAAATTTGCTAACAACAATTCCAGTTACTTCACTCTCACTAATTATACCATCATCGTTCTTTGTTTTTCCGTACTGTCATATGATTGTCGCGTACCTTTGACGATAATGCTTTGCATCGATATAAATGGAACTCATATTACAAAACTCCATTGCTGATGTATTCAACAAATAAACATGTGTACATACCACAATCACTGAAACAAAATGAAAGAAAAATAATTTTAAGAAATAAAGTGAATTAATTTGTATGATGAAATCACTAAAAGATAGAAATACATACTTTGAATTTGACTCTTGTTGAGGCACATTTGTCAGATGCATGACTTCAAGTATTAAGACAGTTTCATACCAATATTATTCTTGTTTCATACCGCATTCATATACAAATATTAGTTAGATGACAAACTTCATACAAATACTAAGACAGTTTCATACCAATATTATTCTTGTTTCATACCATATTCATATACAGATATGAGAGATTTTGAATAATAACTTCCTTGCTAAAAAATTAAATCAGTTTCATACCAATGTTAAAACATACTGCATATATACCACATTTCTAAACCAATATTAAGACATTTTCAGACCAATATTATTTATGTTTCATTCCACATTCATAGACATAATGAGAGATTTTGAATTATAATTTTCCTGCTAAAAGGTAAACCAAGTTCATACCAAAATTAAATAAGTTTCATGCAAATGTTAAACATACTGCATACTACGTTCATAAACCAATATTAAGTCATATTCATATCAATCTTAAACATGCTTCATACCTTTTTTGATAAAAATAATGACCAAATTAATATCAATTCCATGATAGTAACTACACCTATGTATGCTTATGTCACAACAATTTCATGTCAAACATTAAAACAAAATTCATGCCACAAATAATATGCATAAATAAACTGTTAGAACAAAAATTCTATTAAATTTAATAATTGAAAAATAAATTAAATAAAATATTTACCCTAACCACTTTTTTTTACCTTTTTTTGATATTGGGATTTCTGAAGCCTCCTTCATTATTGCTCATCTTTTGGAGGGTTTTGATGACTGACCCGTTTCTACATTTGTTGTATTTTTTTTTTTTTTTGATATTTTTCTGCTTACAAAATCTGAGTTCAAATCAGAAGGGGGTTCCACCATTTTCCTCTTCCTCTTTTATCCCTTCTGATTTGAAGGACTTCAATTTTCTTTGCTTGAGTTTTCTTCTCCTTTTATGTAATCTACCTTTGCTTGAGTTTTCTTCTTCTTTCATGTAATCTGCTTCTTATTTTGAGAAGTACCAACCTTTTTCTCTGGAGTTGCATTCTTGATATGCGGAGGCGTTTGAGTCAATATGTTAAACGTCGGAGGCTTTATTTCAACCGTAGAACTCGCTCCTACAAATCTGGGACTCTTTCTAGAAGTATGATCTGGTTTCTTCGACATGTTTTGACGAAAATCTTGAAAACTTGATTCTTAATATTGTGAAATCGCCCTTTCTTTCTGATTGTAGATTGAATATTTTCTGATTTAGGAGGTGATATTGAGATGTAGAACGGTTTGAATGGAAGATGATTGATAAGGTGAAAGAGGAATGGGTAATTGTTACAACAGAAATTTTTACTTTTTGAACGTGGGGGTGGTGGGTTACTGATTAGAAGAGGCGTGGTGACATTAGGGGTGTGGGTTTGACGTGTAAAAGTAAAAAAGGAACAAGAATCAAGGTAAATTTCCTATAAATGTGTAAGAGATAATTATGGTAGATTATTTATTTATATCATTTAATAATAAATATAAAATCATAAAATACTATTTATTTAATAAAGTAAAGATTTAATTGATTTTTAAATAAAATGTGATTTGTTATAACCCGTAATTAAACTGTTATAAGCAAGAGTATTTTAAAAGTAGCTTTAAAATCCGTAATATTATCTCTTAAATATATATGTGGGGTGATTTTTCCTTAATTATTTCACTTTAATTTGCTTTATTTGATTTTACTAGTTTGATTAGTTTAATTGATATGAAGTGTAGTTGATGGATTTGCACTCCTTTTTTTGTTGATTTGGGCTTTTGGTTGATTGATTATTAAGTTTTATCTGTTATTTTATAAGCTTTTAGTACCTAATAATTTTTTTTTCTTTTAATATAACTATATATAACATATACAAATAAAAAAAGTTTTTTAAAAATATTCTAACGAGATTTCTCAAAAATCAATTAAGGTTACCTATCAATCCAATTTTTAATGGGTTGAAATGAATTGAGCTAACATATGAGTGGGTGGGTTACCTATCAATACAATTCTTAATGGGTTGAAATGAGTTGAGCTAACAAATGAGTGGGTCAATAATCAACCCAAACCTAAATGAGTTGGATAGGTTGGGTTTGATTTTTCCACCCCTAACTTAATACATCAAACTATAATAATAAAAATATACTATATCCCAAAAAAATCGTTTAGCAAAGAGTCGAAATTCTGATAATGGTCATGTTATACTTGCTATTATAATGCTTATGTATAGAGAGACTAGAGTTAATGAACTTGAAAGCTATCCAATAACCATTCGTAAGAATTATGTTTTTTACTATCATATATGTCTGACATCAGACAATAACTACAATAAGAAGCTGTCATCGAGCTTCTTTGCTTCTCCAACAAGCCCAGATTCTAATTGTGTTGGTGAGCTGGGGTCTAAAGACCTAACTGAAAGGCTTTTTTGTTTGAAAAAAAAATACCTTTCCAACAATGAAGAAACTATCAGATAACTCTAAATTCTTAATAAGATTTTAATTACTACATCACATAAAAAGACATTCATCCAAACACTACTATCAATTTGTATGAGAAGAAAAGGCTAAGAGAAATGACCAAATCATTTTCTAGCCTAAGTTAGACGATTTCAGTGTCCCAGTCTACTTGGCTAAAAGACGAACATTCAGGTTCAACAACTCAAAAAGTTCTTCATCACATGTACTACACATATATTTAATTTCCCAACTCTCAAGTTTGTAATCATAAGTAAGGTAGGATTATATAAAATACCCTTATTTTGTATATGTTGCTATGATTCAATCCACGACACTTAAAGCATAATAACTGAGAATATATTTGTGAATAGCTCAAGCAAGCGTTGAGCCTCCCTCTGTTTATATATATATATATATAGGAAACTATGTACAAATATACTTACACATAAGTAAGAGTCCTAATAAGAGTCTAAGAGTCCTAATGTGCCCCTCAATCTAAATGGACAGAAATGACAGATAAATTGTCACGTAAAAACGAAAAGTGAGATGGAGATAATCCTTTTGTAAAAGTATCAACAAACTGCAAATGAGTGGGCACATATTCTACAACAAGATCTCCTTGATCGACTTTATCACGAACATAGTGAAAATCCACATCAATATGTTTGGACCGATCATGAAACACTGGATTGTGAGTCATATACATAGGGCTAACATTGTCACACATTACACAAACTGGTTCACAAAGATATACACCAAGCTTAGAAAGAATATGCTGAATCCAAGTAGTTTCAGCAACAATGTAGGCAATAGCTCTATACTTCGCTTCAGTAGAAGATCTAGAGACATTAAGTTGCTTCTTCGCACGCCAAGAGATAAGTTTAGAGCCCAAAAATACTGCAAATCAAGTAATGGAACGCCGACTATCTATTGCTGAAACTACTTTATAACTGTGTACTGAAAAAATTATCTCAATTGAAGAAACTAAATAACTAAATTAGTCATGATAATTGTTTACTTCATTTTTTTTACCTGAATTGTGAAATGAATACATTAGATAAGTAAATTAGTCATGTTGGGCCCGTGCGATGCACGGGCTTACCCTTCTAGTATATATATATATATATGGAAAATTGTATGAAATAGCAAATTATTAATTCAAATGAAATGTTATAGCCATAGTTTATTTTAATTGTAATTCGCAGCAAACATCCCTCTTTTTTGCCATCTAATTCAATATACAATTAACCATTTTATACATTTCGGTATAAAATGTATAAAATGCGTTTTTGTTTGTATAAATCGAGAGAAAAAGTGTATATACAAATATAAATACATATATTTTCGTCCTATACACTTATAATTATACAAATACAGATCTTATTATACAAATTACAATGTATAAATGAATTTATACAAAACTGAACAATTTGTGTAAAATTGGATGTTTGTAGCGAATTATACAAATCAAAAGCTCAATAGCAAACATAAAATTTGCTATGGAGCGCAATTATGCAAACTATAGCTATAACATACAAACATGATTTTTATGTTTGCTATATGTGAAAGTTGTTCATCTATATATATATATATATGAATCATATGTTTGTAGCTTAACATAATTTTTCAAGGTATTAAATATCATTATTCTTAATACCACTATTATTAATAATAGTTGATAGTAACATATTAATTATCACCCATCAATAAATGGGTGCTGATATTCTTTTCCTATTTTGAATTTTTTTTATATCATTTAGTTTATAGCTATGATAAGTAATTAATGAAACAAGTCATATCTTTAAAACTACTAGATAGCAAACGAGAAACAATCGGTAATGTCATATTTTTGTCCAATTTCCCAACTGATTCAAGATTCATATTGATAACGTATTGTGAAATAATAAAATAAATAGATGAATACAATAAATAAAAAGAAGCATTGTATTTTTCTTGAGTGATGATATATAATTAAAAAATCATTTAATCGTAAAGGAAAAACTAACTTAATTCCTACCTTTTTTTTTCTTCCAAAAAAAAGCATACAAAATAGATATTCACTATATTATAATAACACTTACAACTTTTATTTGTGATGATTTTTTTGAAGAAATAACCTAAGTCCTAAGCAAATACTATTGAAATATGACAAAAAGAAAAGAGGAAAAGAACCAAATGGGATCGGATCGAAGGGCAATATACCGCAAGTCTAAACGGGTCAACCAGCCAAAACCCCAATGGATCCAAAATTGTTCAAACCTTTGATCTAAGTTTTAACACACCTTGAAGCTCTTGTAATGGCGGAATTATTCGATTTATCTTTCACATATTCCCAGTTTCAATATCAACGATAACACAGGAGCTCCATTAATGGTTCGGTTAAGATCAATTTTGCTTTTTCTTCTGCTCTTTAAGAGTTTCGGGTCAATTATTGCCGAAGAGGAAGATCAAATTGAACAGTTCTCGGAAGCACTCTTGTTGAGGCCATTGCCAGATCGTAAAGTGCTTGCCCATTTTCATTTCGAAAGTAAAGTCCCACCAACTCGAACACATGGCAGCCACCACCATCTTTTCCCCAAATCCATTTATCAGCTGGTACACTTTCAGATGCATCAATCTCTTTTTCTTCATTTTCGGTTTCTTAATAATCTTCTTATCTGAAACAATAATGGCATATTTTGGTTCTGTATGTATATCTCAAAATTAGACGCAATTAGCTAAAACCATAGCACAATGGAAGTAATACGAACTAGTTGGGATTAACGGTATCATAGTTACATTAGTTCCCAGTTTTTTTATATCAGTACGAATGTGTAGAGATAAGCCTGAGATTTAAGAACTTTAACTCTAACGAAGACTTAATCCTTAAAAGACCAATCATTTAGTATTAGAATGAAATGGAACCAAATGGAGAAGAATGGATACAGAGCATTCATGTGGCCAGTCCCAACTAGTTAGGGATGGAGGCATAATATACTATGAGTGTCTTCTATCTAGATAATTAATATCGAAGATGGGTATCTTTACATAACGGATATGATAACTGTTAAATCATTGTATACAAATGCAACTTCTGTAGAACAGGGGAATTGTGGTAATTAAGATAGGATGATGAAAAGGAAAGTTGCAATTATGGTTTTAATTGTTTGTGTTTTATAATCCTGAAAAATATTGTCTACTTACCTACCACTAATAAGTAGTGAGGTGGCGTGAGTTTTTGGCTGAACATTTCTTGCATACTCTAGGTTGTTATTTTTTGTCATACATGTCTAGCAGTTGATTGCATGAAAACATAACACTCACTGTGTAATTAGGTCCATAAATTTAGAGTTCGAGAAATGGAGCTGTCGTTCACACAAGGTCGCTGGAATTATGCACGCTGGGGTGGACATGATCCCATTTCAAGTAGAAATGCGAAGCCTCCTGGAGTTGAACTGTGGGCTACTTTTGATGTTCCACAACATCAGGTCGACGCTTCATGGAGAAATTTAACACATGCTCTTTCAGGGCTCTTTTGTGCTTCTATTAACTTCCTAGAGTCATCAACTGCTTATTCTTCTCCCCAATGGAGCTTCAAGTCATTTGCTACAAATATCAGGTACGGCACCTTGCCCCGTGAGGCTGTTTGCACAGAGAACCTCACTCCTTGGCTAAAGTTGCTTCCTTGCCGAGACAAAGCTGGACTTTCTGCATTGATGGACAGACCTTCTATCTACCGAGGATTTTATCACTCTCAGAGGTTGCATTTAGTCTCAAATGAATTTGATCTAGCTGCAGCAAGTTCTGGAATGGTGCTTGAACAGACACTTACTGTTGTTCTCCAACCGGTTACTTTAGGAAGTGGCATGACATCATCTGTTGCAATACAGCAACCAAGTTGGTCACTGAGCTCATTGTTTGGACGGAAAGTTAGTGGAAGGTGTGTTCTTTCAAATGCTAGTAATGTGTATGTCCAATTAGAGCCAGATTTGGTGTCTGAATTGAAGACTATTTCAGAGACGCAACAACAATCTGATGTTGAGAATTTGATTGCTCAAGCTTGGAGTGACACGAGCTTTGAAATGTCTGAGTCTGCAGTCAGGGTAATTCAAGAAGCCAATGGCTTTCAGAAGGAGTCATCCCTTCTGTATGAATTTTCTCTAGAAAATTTTAGTGATTCAAAGCCATTCGACTTGGAGTTCAGGTGGAAGCGTCCCGTGACATGGTCATCTCAACTGGCACCCTTGCAGGCTCGCAGGTTCCTTATGGGAAGTGGGAATGAAAGGGGTGCCATAGCCATCTCCTTGAAGTCTGTAGGAAGAAGTGAGTATGCAAAATCTTCTGTCAACGAGGAAGGAAGATGCTCGTTACGGGTTGATCTGTTCCAAGTTGTGCCTTGGTATGTCAAGGTTTATTACCACACGCTTAAAGTGTTTCTAGATGAACGTCTTCACAGTTTAGCAGATGTTGTAGAAAGGACAAATGTTTCGCCTTCTGAAGACAAGGTTTCTCCTGGGCTAATGGAAATAGCATTGCGATTGCCATGTGATGTGCACTCGGTGATATTGACATTGGAGTTTGATAAGGTACCTATCCCCTTTTACAGTTTATCTAGAATAAATCCGCTGAAATCTAAGTTTTATTGAGATTGGAGTTTGATTGCCAATATCCAATAACAGTGGTCAGATAGGACAGCTATTTAATCATCTCGTTATATTTCTTAAGCTCTTATGATAACGAGCTATCTAATTATCTCATTTAGGAGTAGTTGTATAGGAGATTGGCATGTATAGACGTAAATCTTTGTGGCCCAAGCAGGTTTCACATGAAAATATTTGTACATGGAGGAGTGACAAAGTACCTTATAAGTTGAAAGGATATCAGATGTTGTCAGGCCTTTCTGTAGTCTTCAACTTTTAAACTTCTTTATATCTGCTTGTGTGGTTAGCTTGTAATTCTGTCTGGGCCAGGGATAGGGATGGTTAAAACATAAAGGTGATCTCTTCTATTTCTTCTCCTATATCTATGTGGAACTGAATCTAATGTAACTGGTAGAAAGCAACATGCACATTAACTTTAGTGATAGACCGAAAATCGTTTAACATTACCTTTATTTATCTGGATTCCTTCACAGGGTTTTCTGCACATCGATGAGTATCCTCCAGATGCTAACCAGGGATTTGACATTCCATCAGCTTTAATCAGGTTTCCTGAGATCAAAACAAAGATGCATTTATTTGAGGATAAATCTGCTTGCAAGTCACCTATCTTATCCAAGCTACAGGTATCAATTGTTAAACAAGTGAAGCTCTGATGTAATATGATATTGTATTGGATATGGATTATATTGAGCATCTGCTTCTTTTCAGGAAGAAAGCCCTGTTCTATGGTACACAGAAGTATTGCTTGTACCCTTGACCACTCCTGATTTTAGCATGCCATACAATGTTATCACAATTACGTGCACTGTATTTGCTCTATATTTTGGATCACTGCTTAATGCGTTACGTAGGCGTGTTGAAGAGGAGGAGAGGCTTCTGAAAAGTAAAGGTAAATTTTCCCTGGTAATGACTATGATGTTGCTATAATTCTGAAAATTTAACTGCACATTTCACTGGGATTCTACTTAATGGTGAAAGTAGTCATTCTCAGTTGGATTTGCATGGATGTATATTTATCTTCATGCAGTCGACTTAATATCTTTAGTTCCAGTAATCAAAGCAAAAGATCTATTACCAACTTGTTGGAATTTGGGGTATTGTTATTGTTTAACTTACACTGTCTTGGTGTTTCCCAAGCATCAATATTTATATGTCATTGTAGGGTTGAGGGTGCCATTTGCAGAATCCCTAGTCCTACGAAATCCTAATTTTCCTTAAACTACAAATTATGTAGTATTAGAATGAAATGCATACAAATAGAATGGAATAAACATAGAGAGAATCAATATAGCTTAAAGCCTTGAACAATTAATTTGATGTGGAACTGTAGCTGATATAGGTTAAGCTTAAGTTGGTGTTTCAGATATTGATCTTGATACCAGTTTTGTTTAGCAGTTGAATGAAATGGACAAGGATAGAGACAGTATTCTTATAGCTAACACCAACTAGTTTGAATGAAGTTGTTTGAAATATGATAGGGTAATTTAGTGAGTGTTTCAGATGTTGATCTCAATCTTTCTTTTCTGCCTGCTTGCAGCTGCCATGCCCAGTGGTCCGATAGGCGTGCTACTGTCCAAGTTATCAGCTAAATTGAGAGGAAAACCGTTGGAACCACCACCCCCATCCTCTTCATCTAAAGTCAGTTATAAGCTGATTCTCAGAGTGATACTGGTGGCTGGTATTGCTGCTGCTTGGCAGTACTTCTATGGATGACCTCCAAATGAAGCTACAGAAAGAAGTTTTGTACTATATGTTACATGATTGCCACGGTACTTAGCATAGATTTTATCAATCAAACAAAATCTCCCTTGTTTAGGATTCAGCATTGTATCATCCAAATTAATTGTCAACCACTATGGCGAGTTCCCTTTTTTTTTACGTGTCTGATTCCTGTATCGCGCATCCCCAACTTCATTCATTATCAGGTACCAGAATTTTCAATCTTTTGTATAACTAAGAAATGTTTCAAAAAGTAAGGTCAGATGTTTGTGTTTATACACTTCTGCTCTTCTAAAAGTTGCTTTGAATTTTGTGAAAAGGACTTGCTTGTGAAATTGGGTGGCTTGATACCACAATGATAGATGGTAATGTGGTTTAGAAAGGTAAAAGGACATCTTGCCCATCGGAAACTACATAGAACAAGCCATAATCTACTTTGACAAAACTCAAAAAATGCTCTTGCAATTTGAAACTTTTGTGTCAGCAACAACTTTAACCGATTGGCAAGTATTTACAGGTGAGTACAATGCTACGATAACTTCAATATACATCTACCTAACTAACACAGTTTGTGTTTGGCCAAGTTATCGTATCCTCTTGAACGGGGTGGATACAACCATCTCATCATCTCTAAACCTTTTCAGCTTTTCACTAGCTAGACTGCATAAAAGTGGTCTATCAGCTTTGGGGAAATCCACTTGTTCCTCTCTCAAACCTGAAATACATCAGAAATAAACCACAGTGATATGAGATCAAGTGATAAGAGTACAACAGTTCACATTGAGCTTCCTAATGTGGAACATGAGCTCAAAGATTGAGATAATAATAAGACACCATTAAGCCTATTCTATTGTAACAAACCTGAATCATATTCATCTGCTGTTCTTGATCTCTTCAACAGACCCGAACCTTCCAAACAAAGCTTCCTTTTTAGGTTCAATGCCATTCCTGCACTAGCAAAGTTGTATAATCTGTCATTACCTCTAGAGCTTCCCTTGAATTTCTTGTTACTAAGGGAGTTGGTTTCCTCGTGACATTTCTCTCTCTCATCATTGAGATACTTCTTGCAGAGCAACCCATTTTCAACTACTGTTGGACTATGTGATCCTGCACAATAACAGAAGAATAGTTTGAAACATGGTTCATAAGGGGAGAATGGTGGTGGGAGGTGAATATGTTAACCACATTAAACAAAAAATAGTCCTTAGAAGTGTTCCGTGACATTCTGTAGGAATACTACTACTCAATAGCTTCAAAAGCTTAATTCTGCGATATATTATGAGAACACGCTGCAGCAGGGGATCTCAGACTGTAGCGAGAACAAGTGATCCATCCTTTCAAAATGATATTATAAATATTTGAAACCTACTATCTTTTCACGTACTATTCACCAATCAACTTCCAACTAGTTAGGCAGTAGCTAATAGACATAACGAGAAGTTCTGCAGACAGACTAGTAGCTAAAAAAGCTGATGTGCAGAAAGGCATGCAATTTTGTACTCACTGCATAAGATGTGCTAGCAGTTTTTCCTTTTCAAAGCGGGTTCAAGCAATATTCTCCTCTCCTTCCCAAACCAGAGAGCAGGAGATACTTGCAGACTATGCTGCTCGAACTCTTCAAAAATATCAATGGGTGCATGTCGGATTCCCCAAAAGTAGTCTATTTTTGGAAAATGCGACACGGCCGCGAATTTGAAACTGAAGAGTCCACACAAGTTAGCTTGCAGAGTAGGCATGCTTAAGAAACATCAGCCATTGTGTCAACCCTAATAGCTGGACCAAAACATGGATGTATAGTCATATTATGTTAGTGGATCAATCCATTAATCATACAATTATATATTTAGCATATGAATGGTCGGCATAATTGGTTTCCATCCAGAGCTTAGGTAAACCTATTCAAATTTGTATCATACGTTTTTGAAGTCACAAATAAGTCCTAATGGAAAACAAGTACAGGTTGCATAAGTGACATTTAATTATCTCCTCCTCACCCACCAAATCCCCAACCCCCATCCCTTTACCCGCTATTCTCGAACCCCCACTCCCCATCCCACTCTACCTACACAATGTTTAGCTAGATAACATAAAAATGCTCTTGAGATGAGTAGTATATTCTTGCCTACTTACCAAACACTAGAAAATAGTAAGAAACTCTCTTGTTTTCCTTGTACGAAATAAGAAGATTTTCCTTCATACCAAACACACCCAAGTTCTTTACACCTATGACCTAACATGAGGTTAATTGAAAGAAATCCAAATCAAATTGTCTCATAAGACTGCTAAACCGTTTATACCCATATTAGACCTTCTCTGGTCCACTTCTCAGCCTAAAAGAAAACCTAATATTTTGACTCCATTTAAGTATCGGAACAAAATTTCACCCACATATTCAACAATTTAAGCTTTAAAATGCATCTCTTCACTCAAAAAAGTTGAAGAAGAAGAAGAAAAAAAAGATGCTTACTTTTGGACCCAAGTTTAGAGAGATTTCCTTGAAGAATGAGTGGGTGAGTGGAGAAGCCACGAGAAGAGAAGAAGGAAAGAAGTGATTTCCATGTAACAGAAGAAGCAATAAAATCAACCCCTTTACTTATAAAGTGACCATTTATCTTCAATGTTAATGGGTCAAGCCCAAAAATGCGTGCAATGGAACCAAGATCAAGTCTTTCTTCTTCCCAAACCATGATTGGTACTACCATCTTTGATACCAAAGGACACAATAGCTTGATTTCTATCTGCTTATTACTATTCCCTTTCATCTTTCTACCATTTTTTTCTGGGTAGGACTCGACGTTTAATAACGTAGTGAGTGACTTCTTCTTGTGTTTCTTCTTACAACTTCTAACGGACTTCTAGAACTCTCTCTAGCTTTTTATTCTTTAATTTGGTAGCCCTATTGATCTGTTTTAAAAAAAAAAGACCTATTTCTTTTTTTAGTTTGTTTAAAAAAGAATGATTTTTTTTTATTGATAACATTTTAATTTCAGCTTTTCATGTGACATGTTTAAAATCATAAGATTAAAACCTATTATCAAATTCTCAACTACAGACTTAAACTTTACAGGAACTATTTTAAAATAGAATAAATAAACCCTTAATACTGAGTTGGCTGAGAAAGTATATTTCACTCTCTTTGAGAGAGTGAAAAAAGAATAAATAGGGCTGCTTTTATATTTATTTCATGTTTTTATTTTATTTTCTTTCTCTTTCTAATTAAATTAAAATAATATCCCCCACTCCACCCCAACCCAACCACCCCACACTTCTTCTTCTTCACACTCACCCTACACCTTTCTTCTTTTTCACACTTTTGCTTTATTTTTATTTTTCATCACAAATCTCTACAAATTTCTTCAGGAATTCTACATATTAACCGTCTCTTACATAATTAAAAAACCTTTAAACAAATTTAGTTATTACTCCCAAATTAAAGTAATAAAATAAAGAATTCAAAATTCAATTTTTTTACCGGAACCCATTTCAAACAAACATAGAATTTTCAATTTCCAACACCTTCACAAGCTCTTCTCTCAAACGTTAATTCTAATTTCACATTTTTGAATTTAACCACAAATTGGGGTATTTTAGAAATGGGGCATAAAAATTCAATTGGATCATAACTTTTTTCAATTGGATTAATTTCAATGGTTTAATTTGGTTTGCTACTTTCACCAACATTAAGAAAAGAAAGAAATTGAATTCAAAATTTATGGCATGCCCATATACTACTTTGGGTATATCCCTTCATAAGCCCCCAACATGAGTAAAATGTGTATCAATGAACTTTGAGAGAAAGTGTGGGGAATAAGATAAAGATATTGGTCAGAGAAACTTTTACTCATCAAAAAAAATTTACCGTCTTTTCTCTTGCCGGAATGTCAATGGATGAGAAGTGAGTTTGATAATGGTGATGTTCTAATTAATGATAATGGAGGGTTTCTAATGGGGCATATAATAATTAAAAAAAAAGTAGAAAAAATAATTCATTTATTATATTTATTAGGTGGCATTGACATGGCGCTGACATGGCATGTGCGTGTTACACCACAATACACATGAGTGACTATGTCATTTTATGGTGAAATTTATTTCCTTATAAAATAGTTCAGGGGGGTAATAGGACTCCCGTAAAGTATGAGTGTGTAGTTGGAAATCCGACCATAGGTTAGAGGGTTTTTTGACCATTTTCTCTTTTATATATTTAACTCAACTTTAATTTAGAACCACAAGATTCAAAATCTTTTTTATTTCCTTAAACTTCGTGTCAAGTCAAACTAAGTCACTCTTTTTGAAACGGAGAGAATAATAATTTCAAGAGAAAACACATAAAATTTCTGAACTTGGCAGGACAACTTACTTTAATATTTTAACTTTACATATAATTATTTATCTTCCTAATCTTATTTGAAATGAATTTTATGTCACCTTAAGATTATAATATCAGTCTCACAATGGCAAGTGCATCTCACATGCACCATGTCATCAACTCATCAACGCCACATCAGTGCCACATCAATGCCACCTTGAAATTTTTTTAAATTTTGATATTTTAGTTCTTTTTTTTTCTTTTTATTTATCAACAATTTTAGAAAACAATTAGGAAAAAATGAAGATTAATCTAACATTAAAAAAATTCAAGTTCATCACCATTTATATAAACATTACCATAAATAGTGTTTTGAAGCAACACTTTTCAACACCAACAATCTTCTCTTTTCAATTTTTAAAATTAGTGATTCAATTTTGATTTAGATCTTGAAAAAAAGATGACCCTCTTCTTAAAATCGAAATTGAATGAGTGAAAGATCAGAAGTAGATATAAAAATGTGTGTGTGTGGGGGGGGGGGGGGGGGTCGTCACGAGAAAAAAGTGAGAAAAATGATGGTTGAAGCCAGGGAGGTTTGGAGCAGGAGAAAGAGGTTGGGTTGTGGGGTTCGTAGAACAAGAAATGTGGCAGGGAGTTTCGAAGAAGAGCAAGGAGGGGTGTTTCGAATAAGAAGAATGAGGTGGTGCAATGGTGGCTGAAGGAGGCAAGGGGTGGTGGGGTGTGGGGAAGAAGAAAGAGTGGGATTGCTAGTAGCTAAGGGTGGGGTGGTGGGGTGTGATGAAAAATAAATTGGCCGAAAAGAATAAAAAAGGGACCCACTTATAATTTTTTTGCCAATATACGCTTTTATTTTTTTAACTTTGTCACGTCAGCGATTTGAGTGCATTTAAATTCACTTGATATGAGATTAGGGGGTAAATAATTACGCGTAAAGTTATAGTGCTAAAGTAAGTTGTCCTACTAAGTTCAGGGGTTCTTTTTATGTGTTTTCTCTAATTTCAATCTTTTATCTATATAATAATATTTTTTTATATGATATAGAATATTTATTTTTCTTAATCTAAGTAGTTATAAATTTTTCATTTAAGTTCATTATAATGTAGAATAATTTTTTTTTATCAATTTGTCACAAAATCTAATACTATATTATTTATAATTATTATATTAATATTATATTCATTAAATATGTATATTTCTTTTTTCTTTTTTTTCCTACTATTATAAAAGTGTGAGTAATGAAAATGGTACAACGTAAAATGTCAATATTATTGAGATTAGGAATATTTTAGACTTTTGATGCTGCATTCTTATGCTAGTTTGTGTCTGATTTTAACTTTGGTAAGGTTTTTTCCCTTCCAATCTATCTTTGCTTATTGCACTTGTTTGCTGGTAATTTCTTACTTAATTTCACCAAATTGTGCTTTTATCCCCCGTTCTAAAGGAAAAATATAGAAGATGACATTACACCTATATATGTTATATCTAGTTCTGGCCCTTTCTTCTTCCTAATTATCATATATATATATATAAAAGAGAATCTTAGGCCCGCCTACGTTGCGCCACCACAAACAAGAATTTTCTTTTAATTTATTTATTTTCAAAACTAGTCTTCTCCTTTCATGAAAAATTGTAACTTTTTATGAAAATTTGCGACTTTAATGAAGAGTTGCGACTTTTATGAAAAATTGTCACTTTTATGAAAGATTGTGACCTTTTCGAAGGGTTGCAACTTTTCCAAATAGTTGTAACATTTTCGATAAGGCACAGTAATCATTTGTCCACACTACCCTTGGTTGTCTATAAATAGAGGAATTTCCTCTCATTTTAAAACAACGAAATTCTGAACCTCCTCTTCTTCTTCTTCTTCACAATTAAATATTTGTATACTTTGCTTCTGTTGAGTGACTCACTGACACCATTACTTATGTTACAGATCCGATATGTATTTTCACAGTCATTAATTTATGCTTATATTGTTAAGGATAAATGATAAGATCTAATAATTTTCATTTTTCTTTATATTATTAATATTTGTTACTACGTAATCTTATATGTAAGATATATAGTGTTTTAGTTTTAATGACCGATAGATTTTAAGTATTATATTATAAATTTCGTGAAAGTAAATTCCGTGATTTTACTTGTTTGATTATAACTAACAATCTTTAAAGTGAAATATGCATCCAACATGTTTGATGATATTCCCGACTCATTTTCTTTGGAGTGATGTTCACAAATTTTGTTTTGTAACAATGGAATTATAGTTGAATTAGCCAATGGTACTGGAGATGATTCAAGTATGATAATAATTGACGGAGGTTTCGACCTTCATGAAATTTGTTGGCGCCATGAAAAAAGGTTAGTCAACTCACTCTATAAATTGTACTCAATCTCTTACCTTCCTTCTCTTAGCAATGTTGGCAGGTTTAATATGCTATACAAGAACTGAGTTTTCCATATAGTAGAAATGTGAGTTAAAGGGAGGTATCAACATGTTTGTTAAGTGTCTTTTTATTTTTGTCCAAGGATATTTTAGAATCTTAAGAAAATAATGAAACACGTCTCTTTTTCGTAAAAGGAATTGCCACCGCACTAGGTTTCCTTTGGACTTTTGAGACGATGCTTCTCAAGTTCTCTTCATCTTCTCAATTGGGTTTTACAACTTTCAAATCTGCTCATTTTTTAATTTGTGTCCAACTCTCTTAATCTGAATGATGGATTTAGCAAAGGAAAATATTTTAAGGCAGAACTTGGAACTTTTCAATTTGTGTCCAATTCATGGGAAACTCAATTTTTCAGGCATAGAAATGCTCATCCTACACATTAGTTTCAATTTTGGGCAAGGCAATGTAATATGTTTTTGAATATAGCGATCTCATATTTACGGTTAGTTTCTCTCGTTGTTCAAATTGACCTTTACCTTAAATATCACATACTCCTATTTTAAGAGACTCCATTAATGGGAGTATTTGGAGAGTGAAATCAGAAAGAATGAGAAAAACTCCATTCATATGCAAATTTGTACAAGATGCCATGTATTTATAGCTAACAACATTCCTAACTACCAAGACCTTCTAGAAGCTTCTATTCTAACTAACTTCTTTAACTAACTAACAACTTGTATAATTAATTAGTAACATGTATTCAACACTTACCCTCAAGCTCAGAATAAGAAAATATGTTCTTCATTCCAAGCTTGCCAATTAGTGCTTCATGCTGAGGTTTACATAGCCCTTTAGTAAGTAGATCGGCCTGTTGTTCCCTTGTTCCTATATGTTGTGTCTGTATAAGCCCTTCCAGAATCTTTACTCTTACAAAATGACAATCTATGTCAAAATGTTTTGGACTCTCATGAAAGATTGGGTGTGCTGCTATTTGAATTGCAACTTTGCTGTCACAAAACAAGTTTACTTCTATTCCAAACTCCTTGAACAATCCTTTCAACCACACTAATTTAGCTACTGTGGTAGCCGTGCTTCTAAACTCTGCCTCTGCAGAACTCCTTGATATAGTGCTTTGTTTTTTTTACTTCCAAGATATCATTGCATTGTCTCCTGGATTCCACACAAGCTCCCCAATCTGAGTCACAGAATGCTACTAACTCTGAACATTTCTTACTTGGCATAAATAGTCCAAGACCAACAATTCCTTTTATATATCTCACCACTCTGAGTGCAGCTTCCATATGAGACTGTTTAGTTGAGTACATACATTGGCTGAGTACTTGAACTACAAAGGCTATGTCAGGCCTAGTCACAGTTAAGTACAATAGTCTTTCAACTATCCTTTGATGCCTTCCACAGTCATCAAGTGGTTTGTCTTCTGCATTTGTATTTTTTCCAGTGCATTCGTCAAACGTAGTAGATGTTAGCTTGTGATTAAACTCCAATGGAGTGGAAGCAAGTTTGCATCCTGCTAGTCCCAATTCAGAAACAAGTCCTAATGCATACTTCCTCTGATTCATAAGAATGCCCTCAGTTGTTCTGGAGAATTCAATTCCACAAAAAAATTTCGACTCTCCAAGGTCCTTTATTTTGAACCTTTGTTGCAAGTCTTTTTTAACTTGCTGAATAAGATTTAGGTTGCTTCCAGTAATAAGGAGATCATCTACATATACTAAAATGACTAGGAGTTCATTTTTCACTTTCTTTGTAAATAGGGAATAGTCATAGTGAGATTGAAGGAACCCCATGTTGATCAGTGCCTCAGTTAGTTTCAAATTCCATTGCATTGGTGCATGTTTTAGTCCATACAAAGGCTTTTAAAGTTTGTAAACCATGTGTTTCTCCCCTAGTTTGCAAAGCCCTCAGGGATAGACATATAAACCTCCTCAAAGAGATCACCCTAAAGAAAAGCATTATGCACATCCATTTGGTACAAAAACCAACCACAAGAAGCAGCTAAAGCAACCACTGATCGAACAGTAACCATTTTGGCAACTGGGGAGAAGGTCTTAGAATAATCCAGACCTTCTTGTTGACTATATCCTTTTGCCACCAACCTTGCCTTATACCTCTCAACTTCACCAAATGCTCTATACTTGATTTTGAGCACCCACTTACAACCAATAGGGGTCTTGCTAGGAGGAAGAGGAACAATGGACCATGCATTATTGAGTTCAAGAGCAGTAATCTCAGCTGTCATAGCCTCCACCCATTGAGGATCCTGACAGGCTTCTAGATAAGAGTGAGGCTCAGACACATCAGAATAAGCACCTAGAGATGTCTGGTAAGATGGAGTCAATCAAGAATAATACATATACTGTGAAGGATAAGTGCAGGAAGTGTGGGCGCTAGGAGTAGCATAATCATGTAACCATATAGGTGGTCTGGAGGTCTAGAGGATCTCCTGAGAGGAAAAAGAGGTCTGGGGGGTTAAACAACAGTAGATGAAGGGTCCTCATTAGGCACAGAAGACACTGCAGTATCAATGGAGCATGAAGAATCAACTAGGGATAACTCATCTGGAAAGGAAAGGCCTGGTAACAAGGGATCAGGAGAGGATTTGAGCTCCTTAAAAGGAAACACCTCTTCCTTAAAATTAGTGTCTCTACTCACAAAGAATGATTTAGATGCTAAATCATAGAGTATATAGCCCTTTTGAGTTTGAGAATATCCCAAATGTACAGCAGGTACAACCCTCGGAGCAAACTTGTCAACTTTCTTTGGATCAGTGGCATAACATAGGGACCCAAATACCTTGAGATGACTGAGTTGAGGGAGGTGGTCATACTTCTCAAATGGAGATTTACCATGCAAACACATTGTGGGCAATCTATTGAGAAGATACACAATTGTAGATACACAAAAACCCCAGTATCTCAAAGGCACAAAACCTTAGAGCTCTGTCCATGTTAAGTATAGATCTATGCTTCCTCTCAGAAACCCCATTCTGTTGAGGGGAATAACGATCAGAGCTCATTTCAACATAAGAAAAGGTGCTCCGGAAGGGGAGAGGAGGGAAGTGTGAAATGTGGAAGCAGTGGAAGATGTCACTGCTCGAAGAAGAGGTTCGTAGTTTAATTTAAGCATCATACAGTTCCTCTTTGATACTTCTATGTTTTACATACTTAAAAAGACTTGCTGGATTATCTTTTAACAGGAAGCACAGGGTAAAGAGCTCAATCAAGGTTCCTGCTATAAGTAACAAACTAGCGATATTCCCCCGGATGAGTATTCTTGGAGAAAATATGGACAGAAACCGATCAAAGGTTTTCTGCACCCTAGGTATTATTCTGAATTAACATTATTGTCTGTAAATTTGAACGGAATTACTAAAGGTTTTGCCGTGATTGCTTCTTAGTATATTACACGTCTTGATGTTTGTTTCTGCTGCTGTTTTTTGTCTCATAGATATATCTTCCACATGCCAACGTGCTCAAGTTTTCCCCTTTGTTTTGCTTGAATGTGTCTTGTTTATCTTACTTGGCTGGTGAGATAGCAAGTCCCTGGATATTTAGCAGATTGGATAATTTATCAGGATTAACTGAATCAGCTTTGTTAATATCTTTGCTAACTGAAAGGGGATGTTGTAATGGTTCATTTGTTGATAAAGAATTGCTAAACTAGAGAATGTGAACTGGCTGCTTTGTGTAGTCTTACCTTACCGACTAGGTTTTTTTGTTCGCTGGTAGCTCCCCGAGGTGTGCAATTTCTATGATTCAAGCAAAACATAAACTCAGCTAAAGTTTTTCTTGGATTATGCAGGGGATACTATAACTGTAGCAGCATGAGAGGCTGTCCTGCCAGGAAGCACGTTGAGAGATGCTTGGAAGAACCTTCGATGCTTATTGTCACTTACGAAGGAGAACATAACCACCCTAGGTTGCCATCTCAATCGGCCAATGCATGAGATATTTAGAGAAATGCTAGCAAAGATCATTATCACAAGCCTCGAGAAATTTCTCATACTCTATTTTTGATCAGCTGCAATTGTTCCTGTACATATTTTTCTTTGAAGTGCAATGCAGATGGGGCCAAATACTAGTTCAAAAGCAAGGTTCAATTAGAATGATGCAGTGAGACTTGAGGTTTCCTAATTGTAAGAATATCCTCATAAAGTATGACTTCTTTTTTGAAAAAAAATTTAGGATTTTTGCAAATTATCTTTTGTTCTTATTTAATAATCATACTACTTAGGTTGCTGATCTTCGGTTGGACGGTAGATTTGTTTAACCCTACCAACAGTAAAAGTTCACATAGCCAATCAACTGAGCTAAACGTCTACTCCTACTGCCCCTGAAACGCAGGAGCAGGATGCATTGATGGTCAGGAAAAGAATAAGAATATTTATCAGGAGTGAATCAGGGGTTTGTCCCTTTGATATATTATGCTTAATAAATGACACATGGTGACTGATGGTTTGCTCTTTTGCTTTAGTTGGGAATAGGAATGATGTGCATTATCTAAAGCAACTTTGTTTTGTGCATTTCAATTCTTCTAAAAATAAGATCAACTAGTTGGATTCAAGTTCAAGTTTAGTGTAGGTGTTGGAAATATCTATCGGATCGGGTTCATTCATAAGCAGTGTTAATTAGACTGATAGTTCATTAGTTTATTCTCCTTTATAACTCTAATCCTATTGTATAAATACACCATTATGGGTGTAGTAAAAATATGCAGGGTTAGTGAAACGTTATACTTTTCTCAAAGATATATTTAGGCTGTGAATAAAGGAAATTATTTGCGTCCAGAGTCCTGGTTGCTGTAGATACATTTTCACTATGGAGAAACCTGTACGTCTTCTGATTGGTACAAATCCATTTTCACTGGGGAGAAATCCGTAAGTCTCCTTACTAGTGTTTACCTATTCAAAATACTAAAGTGATATAAAAAATCTACGCTGACCGGTAAATATCCGGATAAATAAAAAGGGTACTTAAGAGTCGTTAGGTTTTTTTTATCCATCCCTAGGACCTCTAACTCTTTTTGCTACCTTAATAACTCACACTCACGAGCTTAAGATTCGAAAGTGAGAGAGTGTTCACCATTCGAGAAATTCTCTCTTGTCAAGTCGTTAGGCCCACAAATGGATACGTTGTGTTTCCTGTGAAAGGGCATGCGGTACGTCATGTCTCATTGTAGTGGAATATGGCAAGCAAAGCACTAGCTAAGAAAAGAGTGCAAGTTAGTGCTTCACAAACTTTTTTTTTTCCACTTGGTGTCCGGTATCTACATTGAAATCCAACTAAATTTGGATTCCGAAAAATTCCACATTGAGAATGTAAAACGCTCTCTAACAAAAGTGACTTCGTACCCTGAAAAACTCGAACCCTAAATCTCTGGTTAGGGATGAAGTAAATGCTTCACTAACTTGCTTCTCTTTATCTTGTTTCAAACTGCTATGCTTGTGCCCTGATATGAAAGCTGAATAGGCCATTTGCTATCTTTATCTTAAAATTGAGTCGATAAGACACTATGGTTTCTGCTTTTATTTCCCATTGTTATTATGGAGTCCGTACAGTTAAATCCATCATCAGCCTAACCCCAACTAGGCACATATTTTATCCTTCAGACTCTGTGTCCCAAGGCCTATACATGAAATCTTCTACGAGTCACAAGATATAATGCAAGTAAATACATGTTTAATTACTAAGTTAAGAAAATCCTAGCCTACTTGGGTGCTAAGAAATTGTTGATGAACCTTCACTAAGAGATTTCGGCTTCGTGAGAGTAATTCGTGACGAACTAGGATCAAAATTCCTTGGGTTTTCATCTCCTTTGCGCAGAAAATTCTCCCCTCCATTTCTCCTGTGCCATGAGTGTCTTAGGATGATTTTTTGAGCAGCCCTCCTCAATTTTTTTCCTGGAAAATGGGAGGAAAATAAAATACCTCGATTTCACTAGGGTCTGATTCCCGTCAGCCGGCTATAGCAACCATGTTTAATTTGGTATCATATTTGAAAAATTTTAGGGTTCTAGAGGTGCCTTTTAAATAACGATGAATACAGTTGTTAAAATTGAAGATTCTTAGGAGTGTGTTGGTATGAATTATACTTTTGTAACTTGGGTATTACTAATTGCTAAATTCTGTTGAATATTATTGAGTAAAACTAGATTATAAGTAATGATAACTATCTAGCAATCAACTATCACAATGTGAGTTTTATCAATTTCTAACATGTAATGCACTAAAATCAATCTAAGACTTTAGTTCAACAAAATTATTTCAAGCTTCAGTTGTCAATTGAATTATATCAGGTCATTATCACTAATGATATTTCACAAGCAACATTAGAAATCTAAAGTAATAATAGTTTGCAACCTTAAATTATAGATGAAAACATAAAGAAATAGTTGAACCCATATAATTTCAACATTTTAAATCAATTAAACAAAAACCAATTATAAGTTAATCATTCATACAATACACAACCCTAAGAATAGAGAGATTAGCTATTAATAACGAAAGGTAAAATAAATATACCAAAATTCTCATCCATTGTAGCAACTTGTTTCGAAATTCTAATATTTCAATCCCAAAGACCTTCAAACTCAAGAAGGTTCAATACAACCTTCAAGTACAAGCTTAATCCTCAATAGTAAAGTTTTTGCAGAGAGTACTAGAAAATTCAAAATGGTAAAAAGTGTTTTTCTCTCTCTACAAAAAGATATTTATACGTTTACAAATTTCTTCATAATTGCTCTCAGCGTCTGTCATGACCTAGATCATCGTAAGTGACACACACTAAACCACCTGGTGGGAGAACCAACTACTAACCCAAAATTAAACCAACATGTAATTTCTAAAACCAAGACATCAAATAAATATTAAGGAAATAGTTTAAAAGCAACTAAGGAAATGAATAAACTCAATCAATAGTCAAATGTTCATGCAGAATAAACTCCTAAGAACTGATAGTGGTAGTACCAAATCCCTAAATGTAATCAGTAATGGGGATGCAACCCCCCAAAAACTTAGAAAACATAATCTACTAGTCTAATGTCTGTGTCCAAAAGAATAGACAAGAAATGATAGAAGAATCCATCACAACCTGAAAAAGTAGCTCACCCTTGAATTTAAAGTCAAATGTCTCTTAACTGAGATCTCATCTTAGCTGTTGGAAGATGTCTTGTACTTAACAAGGGAAGAACATGACATTATCAGTACACAAATCACTGGTAGGATTACACGGTCAGTCCAAGATATGAGTTTAAACAATTTACTACATTATAGTAACACAAGTCAAAACATACAACTACAATCACCAATATATATATAGACTCCTAGTCACAACATCATGAAACAACAAACATGTGGATGCACGTCCCACATAATCACAAATGCAATTTTTTTGTCCTTTCAAGGAACCACAAACACATACCCAGTCCTCTCATGAAACCCTTATACAAGTTGTTAGTGTATCAGTGTGGTCAATAAGATTTTATAATTATATCAGGTGTCATATCCGATCCAACTGTTATCCGAGCCAACCATTAGTATTTTTGTACCGGCGTGATACTTAAGTCAACCAACAATCACAATTAATCATGAAAAATTACAAACACAATGGACAAAACTACTTGAAAGCCTCAAGTCACATAAACATGTCCATTGCATGAGATTATCAACATGATGTCATTTCGTATGCTTCCTTATGTTTTTCTTAACATGCATTGTACCAATGATACTATATAGCAGTAGACATGCATACATACATATACCAAAAAATATGTAACCATCACGTACCTCGAATCAAGCCTCTTGGAAACTCTAAAGAACTCGAGCTTTCCCCTTTTAAAATGCATTGGCTTGTTCTTGATCTAAAATAGTAAATAAATGTAACAATCAATAAAAAATGACCTAATAATATCCGGATCTTACCTAAATCCTAACCCCAAGCCATTTCATGATCATCCTTGCCAACTTGGGGTTTTTTCCATCATGAAACCATGTCAAAACCCTCCCTCAAGAGTAATAAATTATTCTAAGGCTTAAGAATCAATTTACAAATTTTGGGAGTAACAAACTTACCTTTACCAAAGAATTTCAAGGGAAATTGAGTGCAAACAACCCTAAATTTCCCCTCCCAATTCCAAGAACAAAAGTGCAAAAAATAGGAGGTTTTGGAGTTGTTTATGCATAAAATCCTGTTTTACTTAGCTATAGCAGAACTAACCCTGCTATAGTGCCTGCACACGCCCACTATAGAGGACGCCTCCCTCTATAGAGGACTATGCGAACTTCAAAGAATAACAAATCCTTAAAATCCCATTTTTGACAGCACACATCTTTCCCTTGACATCCCGAACGACCTCTTTCACGCCAAATTTGATTTTTGGAGTTTTACTCACCCGAATTCGATTCTATGAAGCCCTATGGGTTCCTTATTGTCTTGGCTACATGAAAACTTTCACCAAGCCTAGACATTTAACCCCACCCATTATCAGACGGTCCTAGAGTGCACCTAGTCCAAATTCCTTCTGAGGTTGACCTAGCCTAAAATTTTTGAGTCACTATCCGAAAAGCTTTCTGACCCAAATTCTTTCACCATTGCCCTATTAATAGCGATCGGGATGGATTGTTATAGTGTTATTTCAGTGAACTAAGTCGGGACAATCAAGCACGTCGGGTTATGCGCTAAATGGTAGATTTCATCGCCACTCAGACTTTTCAACTTTAATTTTTCTTTCAGGTGCGTATTACATTCAGCGACACCAATGACCATCGCCGAATCACTTCGATGACACACCGTCTTCTCCTTGATATTTCCAAACTGAGATGAACTTGAGGGTTAAGAATTGTAACCTTCGGCGATGCGCCGAGTCAACTTGGGTGACGCTCAGTGTCGCCCTGGCATATTTCTTCAAGTCTTTTGACTGCTTTTGATCTCCTATATCTCCATGCTTATGGTCTCATAACTGAAATACAAATACATTTTGATCAGAATAAGATGTAAATGGACATTGAGAACACTACTTTTGGTATACTAGAAGGCTAAAATGAGTCCAAAATTCTCTATTCATTAGTGATCTTCCATAATTTTTAAAACTCTTTTCATTTTTTTAACAACACCTAATTTTTCTCTATACGTTTTACTTATCACTCCATTCCAATGTACCCCTTAACTTTGCAAACGTGTCATATATACCTTCATGGATTTCAATTTCATAAAATAAATACAAAAAATAATAATTTAATACTATTTTTTCACTTTCATTAGAAAATAAGAGTATGTCTGAGTCATTTGTGTAATGGTAAGAATATATGTAAGTTACTTTTGAAACAAGGGATATATCAACTATAAATTGTAAAGTTGAGGGTTATATCCGATCCTTTCCCTTTAATTTTTAGTTTGAAAATATGAGAAATAAAAAGAAAGAAACGTGAATGGAAAAAGAACAAAATAATTTAAGATTGTTCTTTTGAGGCTACATTGTAAGTTATATTTTTGTATTTGCAAAAAAAGGGGGAATCTATGATAAATTTTATGGAAAAGTGTCAAATATACCCTTGTACTATTTGAAATAGTCTATATATACCCTTCGTTATACTTTTGGATCAAATATACCCCTACCGTTATACTTTGACACATATATACTCCCAATTTTAACGGAGGGACACATGTCAACTTAATAATCAAATAACCACCTACAATTTTAAATACCCAATTCCTTTGGGACCCACCCATTTCCTCTGGTGACCCACATTGAACCAAATCCAAAATCTTCTCCTTTGTTTACTTCGATTAAACAACTATTCATATTTTCAGTAAAAAATCATGTTTAGTATCTGTTCTTGTTTGGGGTAATCTGAGTGCTGAGTTTTGATATTGGTTGAAGGTCCTATGAACGAAGCGCAAAAATACAATGCACACTCGACAAAGTTTGCTTTTGGTTATCGATTTCTGAATCCAGATCTCCAGGCCTTAATCATTCTGGTTTCGGACTGCTTTTAATCGGATCTGATTTCTGACATTTGATATTTTAGATTTGGTTTCTCCTTAGATTAAAAAAAAAACAAATCCATTTCCATATTTCCATTAAAATCAGCACTCAACCACGACCAAAGCTCACCTTGAAACTCAAGGAAGAAGTGAAAAGCTTATACCATCTAATTGAATAATGGCACGAAGATCACATGAAATTTTATGACGAACTCTTTGCTGATTTTTCAATTTTGCTAATTGTAATTTTTAGGGAAATTTTTGCATCAAAGTGGATAAGACAACTGACAGTAATAATGCAGTTATTTACTCTACATTCCCAATTTCACTACACTAATTTTCTTAGTTTTTGCTTCAAAGTTAGATGGAGAAAAGAAATATTAATAGATAGAGATGAGTTTTCAGCTAGTGAATCAATGATGAGGAGAAGTTCTTGTAGTTAACTTTGTATTCATTTAAAATTTATTTAAATATAAATTTATTAAAATCATTCGAATTATATTAAATTCATTAATATATTAGTCCAAATAAATATTATGGATTAATATAATTGAATTAATTATTTAAATTCAATAAATATGAATTTAATTAAAGCCCGCTCCATAAAGTCCATATGTCATGTCACTTAAATCTGATTGGACGAAGTGAATCCTATTCCAATCACAACTCCCCTATTCTAAAACTATAAATAGGGGTCCTCATAATTCAGAAAAGAGGACCAAGAATTTTAACAAGAAGCTAGAGAAAGCTCGTGGATCAAAAGCTGCAGATTTCTCTACAAGTTCAAGAGTTCAAGAATTCAAGAATTCAAGCATTCAAGTTTCAAGAACGTTCAAGTCTCAAGAACGATCAAGATCAAGAACGATAAAGATCAAGAACGATCAAGATCAAGACCGCCGGATTCAAGATCAATCTCGAAGCCCTTGGATTCAACTAGAAGTCAAGATCAAGATAAAGTTCAAGT
>NW_006239423.1:269525-274877 GCF_000226075.1 Solanum tuberosum | reverse complement strand
CAAGATCAAGATCAAGATAGAGATCGAGATCGAGATCGAGATAAATCTCAAGATCAAGCTCAAGAGCCCTTGAATTATATTTGAAAAGGCGAATTCAGAGGAATAATAGAGATTGTAACACTCGCATTTAAATCAATAAAATGATTGTTGCATAATTTTCCATTCTTGATTATTGTTTTCTCGACGCAAATTTTATTGTCTACAAATTCTGACACGTCCAGTGGGACAATCTCTACCTCTCATCTCAACTTTTCAAGCATCAAAGAATATCGAGATGACCTCTATGAAGAACAACTCCCGATCAACTGCCTCTAAGGCTACTAGCTCCAAGTTCTCTAATGAAGTTGAAGGCATTTTGGGTGTTACCTTTGGAAGTTTCGGATCTGTTACGAGAAGCAAGGCTGCTACACTAGGACAACAAACACTTCAAGTGTCATCCGCATCAACTCCAGTTTTTGGGTCTACTACTCCAAAAATATCAAATTCCTCCGCAAATGCTTTAGAAGGAGGAAGCAGTGTTGCTGAAAAGATCAAGAAGACATTGGCTCTCCTTGAGCAATCTGGTTCCAAGAACTCTATCACAAGGGAGAGCTATGATTCAACGAATGAGTCACCTCCACATGCATCGTGTAATGTGAGTCCGCTGAAGATCAACTTACGCGACAATCCATGCTACTCTCCTACATCTCCAATGATCATGCAAACAATGGTGGCTGCTACTTCTTCCTCTGAGGAACAACTCGTAAATCTGACGAAGTTGGTTGAAGGATTGACAAAGCATGTACAACACCAAGAGTCTAGAATCGATAAGTTGATGGATCGAATGGAAGGACTTTTAGATGGAGAAGCGAGTCATGCGCTCGGAAAATGTGTTGAAGTTCAAAAGATTGGAGATCCTGCAAAGAAAGCACCGATTGTTAATGAGATGCCAGTTTTTTCTGAAAGGATGATCCCACTCGATCGCTTGAAGGAGTTCATTGAAGGCACTATCAAAGATAAGTATGAAGTCTCCACCAAGTCTTCTCATATGTATGCCAAGTCATACACTGCAAGAATTGATAACTTAAAATGCCTGCTGGTTATCAACCTCCCAAATTTCAACAATTTGAGGGTAAAGGAAATCCAAAGCAACTTGTTGCACACTTTATGGAGACATGTAATAATGTTGGAACATATGGAGACTATCTTGTCAAGCAGTTTGTCCGGTCTCTAAAAGGAATGCCTTTGATTGGTACACATATCTTGAGCCCAATTCTATTGATAGTTGGGAGCAACTAGAGCACGTAGTTTCTCAATCGATTCTATAGCACGAGGCGTACTGTAAGCATGGTAGAACTTACGAATACTCGCCAAAGGAAGGATGAACCAGCCATAGACTTCATAAATCGATGGAGGAACGCAAGCCTGAATTGCAAGGATAGGCTTAGTGAAGCTTCTGCAATAGAAATGTGTATCCAAGGGATGCACTGGGAGCTTATTTATATCTTATAGGGAATAAAACCAAAATCCTTTGAAGATCTAGCTACTTGTGCTCATGATATGGAGTTGTGCATGTCCTCTGCTGGAAAGGATATGACGTTTGTCCATGACCCTCGCAAAGGAAGAGACAAGCAGGAACCTAAGAGATGGCGCAAATTTGTGCCCAAGAACGATAACAAAGAGTCAATGAATGTTAATGTGTCGCCTGTAAAGTTCACTACGAAGGAAGGGAAGAAGCAAAGTGTGAGAACAAATTTTCATGTGCGTTCAGACTAAAAATCGATCCTAAGGGAAATGCAAGAAAAGGAATACCCCTTCTTGGATTCTGACGTTTCTGATATTTTCGATGAGTTGCTTGAATTAAAGCTCATTGAGTTGCCAGAGATGAAGCGGCATGATGAAGCTGGAAAAGCTGATGACCCAAATTATTGGCAATACCATAGACTTGTAAGTCATCCTCTTGAAAAGTGTTTTGTCTTCAAGGATAGAGTGATGCGATAGGTTAGAGAAAAGAAGATTGTCCTTGATGAAGAGAAAGCTAGTTCTAATCAAATCTCCATCACATTCGGCTCGCTCGATCCGATCCAAATACATAAAACTAAAAAGCATGAAGAAGAGTCATTGGAACTAGACAAATCTCAAGTTGATATAGATGGTGATAAAGGCTGGATTCTTGTGACTAGGCGAAGACGCAACAAGTCAAGCTTACAAAAAGAATCATGTGAGCAACCGATTAGAAAGAAGATGGTGAAGAAACTGGTGAAACAGAAATCAATCAAGCGCCCAAAGAAGGCGAAGGTAGAAGTACATCACTACCAGAAACCCCAACATCCTGTAACTCTAGAAGAATTCTTACCAAGTTGGTTGCGCATAAAGTCTACTCAAGAAAATGTCGAGGCATCATGTTTTAATGCTGATAAAGAAGAAACAATGAAGGTGTCTCCAACTGACAGAGAAGAAACAACGAGAGAATCCTCACCAAAAGTGTCTCCTAGTGGCGAAGAAAAAGCAACAAGGGAAATCTCGTCAATGATGTCTCCTTCATCTTCTGAAAAATCTATTGAACCTTGTTCCCAAGAAGCAAATGCATATGATACAAAAATCAAATTTACAAATAATGATCTTTTATTTGGTGAAACACTACACAATCGTCCTTTGTATATGGTTGGTCACGTGCTAGGGAAGAAGATAAATAGAATCTTGATAGATGAAGGATCTTGAGTCAACATTTTGCCTATCCACACATTGAAGGAACTCGGCATCACGACCGAAGAACTTAGTGAAAGTTGTTTGTTGATACAAGGATTCAATCAAGGAGTATAGAGGTCCATAGGCTCCATTAAATTAGAAATTCACATGGAAGATTTGCGATCAAGCGCATGGATGCACGTGATCGATGCAAAGACTTCATACAATATATTACTTGGTAGACCTTGGGTACACGAGAATAGAATTGTCTCATTTTCTTACTATCAATGTTTGAAGTATCTTGAAGACGGGATTGAAAGGAAGATAGTTGCAGATGATAATCCTTTCACCGAAGTTGAGACGCACTTTGCCGATGCAAAATTCTATTTGAAGAGTTATGTTGTTAAAGGGACAAAATCTAATGATGTCAAATCAACCAAGTCTGACAAGATCACAAGCAAAATAATCGATACGGCTGTCGAAAAGGTAAAAGTTGACACTAAAGAACTTTGTCCCAATCTCAATGAAGGGAAGACTATGTCTTCAAAGAAGAATATGACTTCTGGACTTCGCTATGTTCCAAAAGTAAAGAAAGAAGAAGTCAAATCATCTAACCTTCAAGAAGATGCATTAAGAGGACTAACTCTTCCTATCAGGCGGATTGATGCAATAAACTTGCCTTCAGAGCTGTCAAGAAAGACAATTGCTCAAAATCAAGTGCGAGATGTAGCATTCCCTACAAAATGCACGGGAGAAGGTTTTGATCTTAATGCTTACAAGTTATTTGCGAAGGCTGGATATAACCCTAATGAGCCATCAATGTTAGGGAAACTCCCATCAGTTGATAAAACCAGGCAAGCACGTGAAGGCATAGGCTATAACCAACCACCTCCAGTTCGCATCTCCATAAGAAGAGAAAACAATAATCATATAACTTTTGAAGATGATGTTACTGCTCCCAATAGAAAGCTTTCCTTCTTTGATCGACTCGGAGAATCGACTGCAAGAACTTCTGTGTTCAAGAGATTAGGTCTATTGAAAAAAAACAAGAATCTGAGAAGGTATTTAAAAGTTACAATGCCTGCTTCACATTTGGTTCGAAAGGATTTCAAAAGTTTGATTCCTTCTAGAATGAGGCGACGAGTGGAACTTGTAGTTTCATGTAAAGAGGAGCTCAAGGCAAAGGTTCGCACCGTGGTTTACACCAAGGAGCGCGAGGAAGATGAAGAAAGTGTAGGCTCCTCAAATTATGTTACAATCTAAAATGAGTACGATTCTCTGCCTCAACTAAAGATTGATGAAGAGTTAGAAGATATTGTCTGGTGTTGTCATATAACTGTCAATGACAATGATCCTTTATAAGAGGAAGATGCTGGAGATGCTCCACCGGAACTTGAAGAAGGAGTAAAGACCACAATAGACCCTTTGAAAGAAGTTAACCTTGGCACTGATGAAGACCCAAGGCAAACTTACTTGAGTGCCTTTCTAGAAGTTGATGAAGAAATCTCTTATATGAATATACTTAAAGAATATAAGGATGTCTTCGCTTGGAGTTATAAAGAAATGCCTGAATTGAATCCTAAAGTAGCGGTCCATCAGTTAGCAGTCAAAAATGGTTCTTGTCCCGTTAAGCAAGCTCAAAGACGCTTTAGGCCAGACTTGGTTCCATTGATAGAAAATGAAGTTAATAAATTCATTGAGGTAGGCTTTATTCGTGAGGTCAAATATCCTACATGGATTTCAAGTATTGTTCCTGTGAAGTAGAAGAATGGTCAAATTCGAGTATGTGTTGACTTTAGAGATCTTAATAATGCATGCCCTAAAGATGAGTTTCCTCTTCCCATTCCAGAGCTGATGATTGATGCCACCACTGGATATGAGGCAATGTCGTTCATGGACAGTTCTTCTGGCTATAATCAAATCCGCATGGCTCCAAAGGATGAAGAACTCACCGCATTTCGCACACCTAAGGGTATTTATTGCTACAAAGTGATTCCATTGGTTTGAAGAATGCTGGTGCTACATATCAAAGGGCTATGCAAAATATATATGATGACTTGCTCCATAAAAATGTTGAATGTTATGTAGATGACCTGGTGGTAAAATCCAGAAAGAGGAGTGATCATTTGAAAGACTTACGAATGGTGTTTGAGCTACTTCGAAGATATCAACTAAAAATGAATCCATTGAAGTGTGCCTTCGGAGTTACTTCTGGAAAGTTCCTTGGCTTTATTGTGAGACATCGAAGAATTGAAATTGATCAAGCCAAAGTTGATGCAATATCGAAGATGCCTGAACCTCAAAATATTCATGAGTTAAAAAGTCTCCAAGGAAAGCTAGCCTACTTGAGGAGGTTCATCTCAAACCTAGCAGGACGATGCCAACCATTCGGTCATCTCATGAAGAAAGGTGCTCCTTTTAATTGGGACGAAACATGTAGCGATGCCTTTAAAAGTATCAAGTCATATCTAGCAAAACCTCCAGTTTTGGTAGCCCATATACCTGGAAAGCCATTGATACTCTACATAACGGCACAAGAAAGGTCCGTAGGAGCCCTGTTAGCTCAAGAGAATAGTGAAGGCAAAGAAAACTCTCTTTACTACTTGAGTAGAACGATGACACCAAATGAGCTGAACTATTCGCCGATTGAAAAATTGTGCTTGGCGCTAGTCTTCTCAATTCAAA
>NW_006239423.1:268743-269337 GCF_000226075.1 Solanum tuberosum | reverse complement strand
GTAGTGTTCATCACTTCACAAGAAGAGATCCTACCATTCTCATTCACTTTGAAGTAATGTTGCTCCAATAATGTCCCTGAATACCAAGCGTTGATACTTGGACTTGAGATGGCCGTTGACATGAAGCAATTAAACTTACAAGTCTTTGGGGACTCTCAGTTGGTGATCAACCAACTCTTTGGAAGTTATGAGGTGAAGAAGCCTGAATTGCGTCCTTATCATGATTATGCTCAAAAGTTGATAGGATGGCTTGGAGATGTAACCCTTCAACATGTGCGTAGAACGGAGAATAAGAAAGTTGATGCATTGGCTGCTCTAGCTTCAACGCTAACCCTTCCTGATCAGACGCAAGTGACTATTTGTCAAAAATGGATAGTACTTCCGCCAAATGAGGAAGAATGTATAGAAAATGAGCTTAATCATTTCGTCGCCGTTTCTGAAGCCGAGAAGGAAGAGTGGAGACAACCCATTATTGAATACATGTGTTATAGGATACTTCCAGAAGATCCAAGGACAAGGACTGACATTCGTCGTCGTGCACCTCGCTTCCTTTATTACAAGGACACATTATATAGAAGATCATTTGAGGGTGTA
>NW_006239423.1:253120-268248 GCF_000226075.1 Solanum tuberosum | reverse complement strand
CGAAACTCCACTTTCACATAAAGAGGATGGGGTATTATTGGCCAACCATGGTGAAGGATTGCTTAGATTATGCTCGGAGGTGCGTTGCTTGTCAATTTCATGCGAATTTTATACATCAGCCGCCCGAAATATTGCACCCAACTATTGCATCTTGGACATTTGACGCTTGGGGATTGGATATTGTGGGACCACTACCAAAATCTTCTGGTGGACACACATCTTGGCTGCAACAGATTACTTCTCAAAATGGGCTGAAGTTGTCGCTCTTAAAGAAGTGAAGAAAGAGAATGTTGCAAATTTTATCCGAGTGAATATCATATATCGCTTTGGCATCCCTTGCTACATTATAACAGACAATGGCAAGCCATTTGATAATAAGTTAATGAACAAAATTTGTGATCTCTTTAACTTGAAGCAGTGTAAATCTTCTATGTATCATGTTGCCGCCAATGGTCTTGCTGAAACATTTAATAAAACTCTATGCAACCTCCTTAAGAAAGTTGTCTCCAAGTCCAAATGAGATTGGCATGAATAAATGGAAATGGAAGAAGCTTTGTGGGCATATAGAACGACATACCACACTCCAACTCAAGCAACACCATATTCGCCTGCTTTTGGAGTTGAAGCAGTCTTGCCACTTGAGCGTCAAATACCTTCCTTGAGACTTGCTATTCAAGAAGGGCTCACTGAAGAAGAAAATGCTCGACTTCGTCTTGCTGAGTTAGAAGCACTTGATGAAAAGAGGCTAGAAGCCTAACAAAACCTTGAATGTTATCAAGCTCGTCTATCTCGTGCTTTTAATAAGAAGGTTCGCTTGAGGTGCTTCCAAGTTGGAGACCAAGTTCTCGCAGTAAGAAGACCCATCATTACTTCGCACAAGTTTGGGGGAAAATTTACCTCAAAGTGGGATGGACCATATGTCGTACAAGAAGCATATTCACATGGTGCTTACAAGCTTGTTGATGCAGATGGCGTAATGATCGGTCCTATTAATGCAAAATTCCTAAAGAGGTACTACCCTTGAAGTAAGATGATGCTCCTTAAGGTACGAGCCTAAACTGCATGTCACTCCTGGCCCGCAAGAGTATAAACGGTGTACGACACAACAAAAAAAATCACTCAATCCCCTAGAACTACGTTGTGATTTGATCCTCTTCATTGAGGTACGTAGGCCCTTAGAATATATCCTAAGTTCAGTTGCATGAGTGTCAAAAAAACCACATATTCCCACTTAATCTGTCACATGACAATCAAAGCAGTAAGTATTTTGTTTTATCTTTTGTCTCATCAAACTTTAGACTTGTACGAAGTATTGATTGGTCAATAGATGGGGGCAAACCCTTAAAATAATATGAGTTTCGTTAACAACATGCTTGAAGTTTCTTTAAAATTGAAGTCTTCAAATCTTCCGAGTATACAAGCTGAAGTCTTCAAATCTTCCAAGTATACAGGCTGAAGTCTTCAAGTCTTCCAAGTATGCAAGTTGAAATCTTCAAATCCTCCAAGTATGCAAGCTGAAGTCTTCAAATCTTCCAAGTATGCAAGTTGAAGTCTTTAAATCCTCCAAGTAAACAAGTTGAAGTCTTCAAATCCTCTAAGTATGCAAATTAAAGTCTTCAAAGTCCTCCAACTCTGCAAGTTGAGGTCTTCAAATTCTTTAATTCTACAATTTGAAGTCTTCAAATTCTTCAAGTCTGCAAGTTGAAATCTTCAAGTCTGCATCTTCAAAGTCCTCCAAGTCTGCAAGTTAAGGTCTTCAAATTCTTTAATTCTGGAAGTTGATGTCTTCAAATTCTTCAAGTCTGCAAGTTAAAGTCTTCAAATTCTTTAAGTCTACAAGTTTAAGTCTGCAAGTTGAAGTCTTTAAATCCTCCAAGTAAACAAGTTGAAGTCTTCAAATCTTCCAAGTATACAGGCTGAAGTACTTCAAGTCTTCCAAGTATGCAAGTTGAAATCTTCAAGTCTGCATCTTCAAAGTCCTCCAAGTCTGCAAGTTAAGGTCTTCAAATTCTTTAATTCTACAATTTGAAGTCTTCAAATTCTTCAAGTCTTCAAGTTGAAGTCTGCAAGTTGAAATCTTTAAGTCTACAAGTTTAAGTCTGCAAGTTGAAGTCTTCAAATTCTTCAAGTCTGCAAGTTGAAGTCTTCAAGTCTGCAAGTTGAAAACTTTAAGTCTATAAGTTGAAGTCTTCAAGTTAAAATCTTTAAGTCTACAAGTTGAAGTCTTCAAGTTGAAATCTTTAAGTCTACAAGTTGAAGTCTTCAAATTTTTTAAGTCTGCAAGTTGAAGTCTTCAAATTCTTTAAGTCTGCAAGTTGAAGTCTTCGAATTCTTCAAGTCTGGAAGTTGAGGTCTCCAAATTCTTCAAGTCTGGAACTTGAGGTCTTCAAATTCTTTAAGTCTGCAAGTTGAAGTCTTCAAATTATTCAAGTCTGAAAGTTGAAGTTTTCAAGTCTTGACACCATAAATTACCTTTCTTAGGGCGGGGATTTTTATCTATCTACTTTCGCCTTAAGAATACCATAAATTACCTTTCTTAGGGCGGGAATTTATATATATCCGCTTTCGCCTTAAGAATACCATAAATTACCTTTCTTAGGGCGGGGATGCATATCCATCCTCTTTTCGCCTTAAAGAATATACATTTAGATTACCATTCTTAGGGCGGGGATGAGTATCCATCCTCTTTTCGCCTTAAAGAATACATTTAGATTACCTTTCTTAGGGAGGGGATGAGTATCCATCCTCTTTTAGCCTTAAAGAATACCTTTAGATTACCTTTCTTAGGGCGGGGATGCGTATCCATCCTCTTTTCGCCTTAAAGAATACATTTAGATTACCTTTCTTAGGGAGGGGATGAGTATCCATCCTCTTTTAGCCTTAAAGAATACCTTTAGATTACCTTTCTTAGGGCGGGGATGCGTATCCATCCTCTTTTCGCCTTAAAGAATATACATTTAGATTACCATTCTTAGGGCGGGGATGAGTATCCATCCTCTTTTCGCCTTAAAGAATATACATTTAGATTACCATTCTTAGGGCGGGGATGAGTATCCATCCTCTTTTCGCCTTAAAGAATATACATTTAGATTACCATTCTTAGGGCGGGGATGAGTATCCATCCTCTTTTCGCCTTAAAGAATATACATTTAGATTACCATTCTTAGGGCGGGGATGAGTATCCATCCTCTTTTCGCCTTAAAGAATATACATTTAGATTACCATTCTTAGGGCGGGGATGAGTATCCATCCTCTTTTCGCCTTAAAGAATATACATTTAGATTACCATTCTTAGGGCGGGGATGAGTATCCATCCTCTTTTCGCCTTAAAGAATACATTTAGATTACCTTTCTTAGGGAGGGGATGAGTATCCATCCTCTTTTAGCCTTAAAGAATACCTTTAGATTACCTTTCTTAGGGCGGGGATGCGTATCCATCCTCTTTTCGCCTTAAAGAATACCTTTAGATTACCTTTCTTAGGGCGGGGATGCGTATCCATCCTCTTTTCGCCTTAAAGAATACCTTTAGATTACCTTTCTTAGGGCGGGGATGCGTATCCATCCTCTTTTCGCCTTACTGCATGACAGCATTTAAAGTTAACTTCAAAAAATCACCTAGAAAGATTCTGAAGGTATTAAACCTTGAATTTCAGATATATTGTAGACCTTTGTGTCTAGATTCTAAATAATCAAGCGGCTTGTGATTTCGTCGTTCCTACATCAAGACACAAGAGTTTTAGTAAAAGCCACACAAATCTGGAATTTTCAGCATGACAGAATTTAAAGCTAACTTAAAAAAAAATCATCTAGAAATATTCTGAAGGTATTAAATTCCGAATTTTGGATATGTTAGAGATCGAGAAGTCTAGTTTCTGAAAAATCAAACCGTTCTTGATTTCGATTTTTCTACGATGAGATATGAATTTTCTACGACAAACGTGTCAAGCTGTAAAAGGGGTGACGAATTATGGATACAATGTGTCTATTTATAGATGTCATGTGGTGGGAATAAAATCTCTCTCCTAGTCCAATTACAATTCCTTTTTGGCTAGGACAATGAAAAAGGACATGAATTTGAAATTGAGTAGGACTACAACTCCTAGTTGAACTACAATTTGAACTAAATGGCATTAGACTTTGAGGCGGTGGTTTTATCCTACTACAAATAGTGCTATGAACCGTTTCTGATTTCAATTTGATTTCAACATAAATTATACAAAGCATTCAAGTTCTAATTGGAGTCAAATTAGAAGCCGTGTAACTAAGGGACTCCTAATAAGATTCGACGTGTATGACTACTGGAAATTATTTGTTACTAAAAAAAAACTAGTGAGCCATTTGATTCCTAGTTGACTTTGGTCATTAAGACTAAAGGATAAACTCCAAACTTTTACGGAAATTAAAGCCCACTCTTAACATGTCTCATGTGACAGTTAATGATGGTTCTGTCCACATGTAGAGATAATTATGATATTATAATAATAATATTATTGAGTCAATACTTTCTCTTAATATTATGATAGTTATTATAATATTAAGTCAATACTTCAAATAAAATATTTTAACAAGACTTGAAGCAGGGGGCATTTGTAATCATTTAAAATTTATTTAAATATAAATTTATTAAAATGATTCGAATTATATTAAATTCATTAATATATTAGTCCAAATAAATATTATGGATTAATATAATTGAATTAATTATTTAAATTCAATAAATATGAATTTAATTAAAGCCCGCTCCATAAAGCCCATATGTCATGTCACTTAAATCTGATTGTCCGAAGTGAATCCTATTCCAATCACAACTCCCCTATTCTAAAACTATAAATAGGGGTCCTCATAATTCAGAAAACAGGACCAAGAATTTTAACAAGAAGCTAGAGAAAGCTCGTGGATCAAAAGATGCAAATTTCTCTACAAGTTCAAGAGTTCAAGATTTCAAGAATTCAAGCATTCAAGCATTCAAGTTTCAAGAACGTTCAAGTTTCAAGAACGTTAAAGTCTCAAGAACGATCATGATCAAGAACGATAAAGATCAAGAACGATCAAGATCAAGACCGCCGGATTCAAGATCAAGCTCGAAGCCCTTGGATTCAACTAGAAGTCAAGATCAAGATAAAGTTCAAGTTCAAGATCAAGATAAAGTTCAAGTCCAAGTCCAAGTCCAAGATCAAGATCAAGATAGAGATCAAGATCGAGATAAATCTCAAGATCAAGCTCAAGAGCCCTTGAATTATATTTGAAAAGGCGAATTCAGAGGAATAATAGAGATTGTAACACTCGCATTTAAATCAATAAAACGATTGTTGCATAATTTTCCGTTCTTGATTATTGTTTTCTCGACGCGAATTTTATTGTCTACAAACTTGTACAGTATAACTAGCCCTTCCCCGAACTCCCGCAAGTTTAGTCACCGCAAGCACTTCCTCCTTGAGTTTTTAGATAGAGAAGATGACTTATGAAAATGGGTTTGGTTCAAGGTGGGTCATCAAAGAAAATGGGTTAAATGGGTGGATTGCAAAGGAATTGGGTATTTGAAATTGGGGGTGGGTTATTTGATTCTTAAGTTGATATATGTCTCTCCGTTAAAATTAGAGGTATATATGTGCCAATGTATAGCAGTAGGGGTATATTTGATCCAAAAGTATAACGAAGAATATATATAGACTATTTCCAATAGTACAAGGGTATATTTGACCATTTTCCATAAATTTTATATGAAGATGAGTGTAGAAATAATTTGATCATTAAGATAATAAAATCGAATTATTCATTAAATTAAAGAAGGTAAAAAAAAATAATCTCATAGTTGAGGAAGATCAAATGTACCTCTTAACTTTGGGAAATAATCAAATATACCTCTTAACTTTATGAAAGTTTCAAATATACCTATATAGATTTTATTTTTTTAATAATATATCGAAAACATAAAATAAAATTAATTTGTAACAAATGATATATCAGCTCTAAAATATACCTATTTATGTAATAATAGAAGTGTATATGAGCCACTTTTGTAACAAATGATATATCAGCTCTAAATTTCGAGTTTGAGAGGTTTATCATGTCATTTTTCCTTAATTCTTTTGGGGTCAAGTCTTGTCTATCCTCTTTTAATCGAGTTTGGTAGATATTAAATTAAATATTAAAAAATGGTTTATAATATTATGATTATACTATTAGAAAAATAATTATGTGATTTTGATGAAAAAAATATTCTTATATGTCCATTTATGGAATTTAACTTATGAAGCAATTTAAATAGAAAATATATAAATGACAAACCATATGTACTAACATCAAACCAAATCTTTTGTGAGAGAAAATCAAAGCGCATTCCAATTCCTATCTTGTCTTCACTCTTCACACTTTGGGTCTGTTTGGAAAGTCATATGATAATTGGAATTGATGTGATTACTAGGATAGTAAATTGCAAGAGTTTTTGGCCAAAATCATCCTTAAAATGTACCTCAAACTTAAATTACATCTTTAAAGAATAATTCTTAGCAGAAAACATCCTTCAAGTATTTAAAAGTGGACAATTTTCATCCTCCTGCTTGAATTTATTAGAAAACTAACAAATCCCATAAAAATCAAGTCATCCATTCGTAATTATTAATCTTAGATATGCCAAAAATACTAATCGTGAACTTTTTTGGTAATTGAGTTTAGCATTATGCAAAATCTTTTAATTTGAAAGCTTTTTTTTTTTTCATGTAATTTGATATTAAAAATATTATTAGTTGAAATATTTTTTTATTTTTATTTTTGTTAATAGAAATATGTTTCTTCTCAACATAATATGCTAGAAACGGCGTTTGTTGGAGACTTCCGCTTCTAATAATGTAGAATGACTCAAATGCGAGACATAATCGATATTTTGATCACTTCAATATCAGATTGGCCAAAAAAATTATTGATCTAAATACAGTTTGACTATGAAAAATGTAAAGATAATCAAGTTCCAGCTTCTTTCCGTTACTAATGAGAAAAATAACAGATCATGTATCCCCACACCTTCCAAACATTTTTTGTTTCGGTAAGCAATAGTGTCTAAGATTTTTAATATGTTTTTTTCAGAAACTTCTTACAACAGGTAATGAACATATGCAGTAAAACTTTGTTGATGGTCACGTGAACTGCTCATGTTTTTGTAGGATCCCTTAGTTTTTTGATGATATCTAACAGAAGGATGAAAACTATTCACTTTTAAATATTTGAAGAATGTTTTCTGCTAAGAATGATACTTTAAAGATGTATTTTAATTTTGGGGTATAGTTTAATGATGGTTTTGGCCAAAAACTCTAAATGTCAAAACAGTAATTACACAACCTAGTAATTACACCTACCTGCTTGTTTGCCACTGTGTAATTACAATACAATTACGCATGTGCTGTTTGGATGTACAAATGCAATGATAAGGTTATATTAAATTTGAAAAATAAAATTTAATTATTTAAACTAAGGTTCTATTACCCCCTGAACCCATTTTATTTTTTGTAAATTTGTACACCTTTTTGGCTTACATAGAATCCTAATATCTCCCACGCGTTTCAATTGTGTGGAGTCACGGAGTGTGCCACGTAAGACAAAAGGTGTACAAAATTACGAAAAAATGAATTCGGGGGGGGGGGGAGGGATAATAGGACCTTAGTTTAGTTAAGGTGTGTTTCTGAGATTTCGATCATAGTCTAGGGGGGTACTTATGCCTTAACCAGTAAAATTACTCTTTTCTTTATTGCTCGTTAAGGAATGTGACAGGTGTGTACCAACTCAGACATGAAGAGTATAAAAGTTCTTAAATACTAAAAATAATACTTATTACAGCCTTTGCATTTCACAAGGTTTTAGGGTTTTGATTTCCCTTTTTCCTTTTCTTTTGAATTTTTAATTTTTCGCCTTCGTCTAGGATTACCAGGAGACCGAGTTTATTCAAGTCCTTAATCTCCTCAGGTATATACCAATTCAATCAGAGATTCCCACGTTAATTGATATACACGTCCTCACTATATATGATAATGATTTATTATGTTTTTTTTCTTCTTAAAGTAGGTAGATATACTCATTTGTTTCAGAAGTATTTTTATTGTGTTTTTACTCTATGTTAATTCCATGTTTTCCTTGATTGTATCGATGATATGAGATTCATATCCATCACCCTCCGTGTCCACCATTCTAGGAAGGCGCTGACCACCCAAATTGAAAAGGGCTACCTCTAAAAAAGCTACCTACTTGTGGTAGAGTGAAAACTACCTAGTGTGGAGCCGTTGAGGCTCTCCTACATTAAAAGCTAGCTTTTGCAGTGTCGAAGAATGGATATTTAGAGTCCCAAAAATTTGTATAAGAAAGTTATTGTCTATGTACATGGTCTTGGGAAATGGATAACTTTTGAGTCGAGTTAGGTGCAAATGTTAATTAATTTCTTTGTATGATGAAATGTAACATGGAAGCAGAATGTATCGGTTGCTATTTATAAATAGTTAATCTAGAGTTGACAGATGGTATAAACAAGACTCTCGGTGAAATTATAGTAGTGGCGGAAGGAGATTCAAAAAATAAATTTTGAGATAAATACTAGAATGTATACCTAAGATTTAAATATATGATCTAAAATAAATTTTGAACCCCATTTGCCACTACACTAGTATCTTCCCTTATGTCAAAGGAGATTTAACAATTTACATATAACTAGAAAGATTATGTTTGCCTTAGTTACACAGTATAATTTTTTAACAAAGGGGATCCAATTTACAACATTGCCAATACCTAGTTCCACCACTTAATAATAGTGCTAACTGCGAACTACCTATTCTAAATGGAATTGTCTTCTATAAATAGTACTTAATAAGTTTAATATAATATATAGGCTAAAATAATAGTGCTAATTGCTAACTAACATTTCTAAAAAATTAGGGGTGAAGTAAATTCGAAACATAACATTAGTGGGATGAAACCAAAAATGTGTTGTATAACTTTTGACAGAGATTGTTTGTGCATTTGAAAGGAGATTTATTTTTTTATTCTGCTTTCTGAACTCATGAGAACATTAAATTTGTACCTACCAAAAGGATTTGAGACCATATTAGGACTTGTATGTTGTGGGGTCTACTTAAAAAGAACCCTTCAAGGCCACAATTTATCTGACGCCACGAGTAATTGTTGGGTTTTAAAAGATGTGAATGAAATTGAAGAGTTGTGACTTTTATAAAGAGTTTTGACTTTTCTGAAGAGTTGCGACTTTTATGAGAATTTGTGACTTTTCTGAAGAGTTGTGGCTTTTATGAAAAGTTACGACTTTTCTGTAAGGCTGTGACTTTTCTGAAGGATTGTGACCTTTCTGATAAGGCACAATAAGCACCCATTCACACTACCATCTATTGTCGTAGTAGTCGTTGAATAGTTTTGAGAAAGATTGCTTCTCCTATACATAGCGTATGTTTTCTTATATATTTAGTAGGACATGTATTGATGGATGTGGTTAGCAGGATCGAGAAATAGGTGGTCTGCACCTATTTAGTTTTGTAATGGTTCACTTTGGTTTTGAAATGAAAATTTTCGTTCACCAAAAAAAAAATTAAGGGGTTCCTCTTATTTTTCAATAACAAATTTTTGAACTTCTTTCTTTTCTATTAAATCTAGTATTCTAAGTGTACTTTACTGTTGCTAAGTGGTTTGCTGACACCGTGATTTTAAGTATCGATACACTAGTGAGTAAGATTATTCTATTATGAGAGGATATATTCCATTAACCTCGAGTACTTGAGGGGACTAATTTCCTGAAGAAAATATTGTGCATTTAGTGGGTTCAATTTTCTTCTTTGAGAAAATATTTTGTTTATTATTTTTCATCTGTTTCAGTCTATTTTCTTTACTAGTTTTAAGTTTCTAGTTTTGAAAATATTTGTTAAATTTTGTTGTTGCTTACCAAGTTCTTCAAAATTAATGTTCTATGTATCTTAGTAAAAATTTCACACCAAAGGTGGCTTTGAACTTTAGGTATTTATGTCAAGCATGTTGCATTATATACAAACATTCTACTGATCAACTTTGATATTTTTTTGTGTTTCATTTTTTCCTTGGGAGGAGAGTGTTTTTGTAGCTCATGCCGAAAGGTTTTTACCTTTATCTTCATCTGAAGCATAACTTCTTTAAGTCGAAAATTAGCTATCTTGTTTTCCTGGAGAATATTCCCAACTTTTGGCTTTTCTCCTTTAGCTATTTTTTTCTCCAATATTTTATAGACAAAAATGGTTTGCTTTCTACTGTGGACTTCTGACGTTTCTTTATTTTTCTATGGTTTCAGACTTTCATTGGTATCAACAGAGTTAGAGATTTCCAGCTAAATGTCCGCCAATGAGGAGATTGGGGAGAGTCGTGCACGTATTGTATATAATGGGAGTGCTTCTAGAATCAATGAAATTGGGCTTCAACTTTATCCAGTTTCTGAGTATGACTCTGGCGAAGGCTTACCATATGCTCCTGTAGATTGGCCAAATGCTGGTGATAAGTGGGGCTGGCGGGTAGGGAAAAGAGTTACAAGTTCAGGCACCTTTATAGATAGATATCTGTATCTTCCGAAGCATTTTAAGGCTCCAAAAGGTGGAAAGAAAAATGCTTTTCGAAGTAAGATTTCAGTTAAAAAGTATCTCCAGACTGAGTATCCTGGCATGGATATAAACCAATTCTTTGCCTCATTTAGTTGGATGATTCCTTCAAAGCAGTCGCCAAGCTCAAAAGGTTAGCTTCGACAGGGCTCTTTGGTATATAGCATGTAGATATTTATTCGGCTGTTTGCATCAATTAAAAAAAAACTTACCATGTCTTCTTATTGACCTGATGCCAAATTTGTTTTCTTTTTAATTAGATATTGATTTTGACTCAGATATGAAAGAGAGGACTACATCTTCAGGAACAGAATTGCAGTCTTTACTATCTGATTCTCCTATAAGAGCCATTACTTGTAAGGTTGGTAACAGAATCTGTAGCAGTTTAACATTAGAAAATCCTTTTCCGGCCATGCTTTGTGATATATGTTGCAGTGATCCTGGTTTTTGCCGAGATTGTTGTTGCATCCTTTGCTGTAAAACTATCACTTCGGACTATGATGTGTACAGTTACATTCGGTGTGAAGCAACAATAGATGGCTACATATGTGGACATATTTCCCATCTAGACTGTGCTCTACGAGCTTACATGGCTGGGACAGTCGGAGGAAGCATCAATTTGGATGCACAGTATTTATGTCGATACTGTGATTCAAGGATGGATTTGGTTCCACATGCTCTGAAGCTTTTAAACATCTGCACATATGTTGCTTCCCGTGCTGACATTGAAAAGATTTTGAATGTTGGCATTTGTATTTTGCGTGACTCACAAAAAAGAAGTGGAAAAGAGTTGTTGCATCGTATTGAATCAATCAAGGCAAAGGTATAGCTAATTGATGAATTGTACCTTTCTTTCCTATGATGCTATCTTTTTCCATTTGAGGTTTACAATTACCAGAATGAACAATTTGATAATCATATCAGCTTACGAAGGGAGTATGCATTCAAGACGCATTCAGAAAGGAAAGTTGTGTGGATAGCACTGGTAACTTCTCTACCTTCTCATCATCTTGTTTGTGTTGATCTGTTACTTCGACTTGAATATCTATATCTGAGCAAGACATTTTAGTATGTGCAAATGTGGTTCTCTTGCAATAAGAATTGTTTATTTCAGGACACAAATATATACAATTGTTGATTTTTTCAAGTCGACTACCCTACGATATAGACGATTAGATAAAACAACATATTATATAAGGCATAAAGAGATAAAAGACACAGTTGACACAAAGATTTTTATACTTGTTCGAATCACCGATGTGGTGCCTAATCCAGTCCCCATGGTTTCTTTAGAGCTTGAATGTTTCTGATTAGACAGATAGCCTGTTGTGAACTCCTTGACATGGAAGATTACAATTCACTTGTTGGTCACATCCTCTACTCATATAGTTTTCTAATATCTCCTTTTCTTTTTCTAAGCACTAGTTAACTATATTGAAGACAATTTTTTTACAAGATGAAATAGTGACTAGGATAAGTGTGTGCTCTTTTTCCTTGTGGTATGTGGCTAACTTGTTTCCATCTATAGAAAAGTCATTCTTCCTTGAGGCAAATCAATCTTCCTTGCTTCTGATAGGGTGTGCTTTCCTTCTAGTAGGCTGCTAACTCGTCTTGATTTCATTTTTACACGAGTCAATCTCCTCGATTCTGGTACAATTGTTTATCAGTCTTCCTTAATTCTGGTAGTGTGTGACTTCCTTCCGTGTTTAGATTTATGCTTTCTTTTCACAGATTTTAGATGTATCTCTTTTTTTTCCAGCACAGATTTTCTAATGATGATGTCGATATGTTATATGGTTCTGCCTTTAGCTATACTACTCAGATTTACTGGAGCGTATCTGTTGCTGATATATCCAGATATTATTTTTATTGTGCTTGTGATTCTTTTTACTGGGCTTGAAGTGCAACCATATTTTCTAATGATGATGTCTATATGTTTTGTCTTTCGTATTTCTAGAATCCTGCTTCAGTGCTCAATTTGATGTTATTAACGAATCTTTTGGCAGTTCATACCCTACTCTATTTCTAATGTCATATAGGATTCTTTTAATCCTTCACATTTTGGACAATTGTTTTCATGAAGCTGTTTTCTTGATCATTATAGCTAAATCTGGTACATTGCAGGTTCTAAATCTCAGCCGGAAGAAAAGGTGCTAGATGATTTCTTCTGATCTACCTAAATGTTGGTGGCTAAGTTACCCTACGCTGATGGGAGTTAGCAAGTACTTGGTGGAATGTGCTTGTTTAGCTTGCTATTAGAGCAAGAGAGTAACATAATTAAGACTGTAAAAGTAGAACCCTATATCAATTGCATTTTTGATTTTCCTATATGCTCCTTCACTTCCAGTCAGGGGTATAACAGGAAAACAGAACAAGTTAAAGTTTGTTCATTATTTGAATGGATACTCGATTTTGATGCCATCATTTAACATGTCTGTTTTTTTTGCATGTGTACTGTTTTTTACAACTTCGGATATACGGTGTTCAAAGTTGGTACTAGCTTGCATGTAGTTTGGTAGTGAAAAGTAGCTTGTCTTTTGAATTAACTAAGACAACCGTATCTAACCAAAGTTATCTTTGCTACATGTTAAATGTAGACTGTGTATGGAATGTCCCTGCTTGTGCTGCTTTCTAAATCTGCATTTCTTTTTTCCTTAGTATAAGTAGATCTAAAGGTAAAATTGACACTGATATAGTGGATATAATTATGAAGCGATACAGGGATGAGAAAATTCCTAGTGACAAGTTGAACTTTTCATCGACATTGCAACACCTACTGGTTATTTTTTCTTTTTGATTGACAAGTGGTTTGATTGCTCTTCAGAATGGTGTAAGAGATGTAGTCTACAGAAATTTAGGATATCATTCATCCTTCAATATTTATAAAATGTTGACAGCAAAATATTTACGAGAACTGGTGCTGAGGAATTGTAATCTGGTGTATTTTCTAAAAGTTTGTGGTGCGGAATCTTCGAAAGATTAGGTCACTTAGCATTACGATAGAGAGGGAACAAGGTGTTAAAATCCAAGCACCAACTCTTGAACACTTTTCTTATTCTAGTTATTCTTTGGAAGAATTGGATATTGCTGAATATCTGAATCTGAAATCTTTAGAGTTATCTGGTCGTTTTGCTTCAACAAGGCATAACATTGGCAGAGGTGAATCCTTGAGGGTCCTGAAGATAAATAATTTGCACATATTTTTGTAACACCTCGCTATTTGAAAGAACTAGAAAGAGCTAGAATTAGAAAGAGTCATTTTTGAAAAGAATGAAAACTCGGGAAAAATTGGTTAAGTTATGTCAAGTTTGAGTTTTTGTCAACTTCAAACGACCATAACTCCTAGTTCAGGATGAGTTAGGTGTGCTACCAGATACCGTAGGAAAGATCTTTGAATTATCTTTCCAACGCCACTGAATTTTCTCGATTCCGAGTTCGTACGTGTGAGATATGTCAATTTGAAGTTGGGCTGTCTAGATAAGGAAAGTCAACCGCATATTGGAAGGGTATTTTGATATTTTCCATACCCAATTAAATTATTTCTTTTTTGGTAATTAAATAGGGGTCTAAACTGAATTTGGTCAGTTTACGCTTTTGAAATTTGAGTTAGGGTTTTGAGAGAAGAGAAAAGAAGTGGAGAAAAGAGAAGGGAAAGCAGGGAATCGTCAAGTTCTTGAAGCTAAGGTCGTGGATTTCGTCAAGGGGTGATCCCTACGAGGTATGTGAGATCACATAGCGTTGGGTTAGCTCACCCACGTGCCAATCATAATTCAATTCAGCGAAATTGTGTTTTTGTAAGAAAAGATTATGAGTTCTTGATGAAATTCATTTAAGTTCTTGTGGGTTTTGTTGTTGAAGTTTCTTGAGTTTGATTCATGAAATAAGGTGTTGTTTTGAGTATAATCTTACACATTTTGGTGAATTAGTCGATTATAAGTGTTTGGGGAAAGAACCAATTGAATTTAGAGGGTTTAGAGTTGGAAAACGAGCACGAAAATTCATCAAAAATCTAGGGAGGGGGCTGGGGTGCCGCGCCTCTCAGAACTCCCCAAAGGGACTTCTGAAGTTTTAGCCCTGGGGCGCTGCGCCAGCCAGAACGCCCCACCCCAGCTTCTGAAGTTGCCCTCCTGGCGCCCCGCGCCGCTCAGAGCACTAGTGCGCCAGTTCTTCCACCTTTTCCTACTTCTTTCCATTCTAGTTCCCTAGCAACGTACCTATTTTTTCTAGTCGATTTCTACACACTAAGGTACATCTAAACATCACGAAATCATCCATAAACATGAGATCATGAGCCTTGAATCCATAATTCAATTCAACAAAAGTTAAGAGTCAAGTTCAGAGAAGTTCATAGAGTCTTCCAAAAGTCTTTTACAAACGTTTTAACTTTGTTTTAAAACTTGAGTTTTGAGTTGAGTAAAGAGTAAGAGTAAAGTTCATTTCTTCAAAGATTATATGGGAACTAAGTATTCCCAAGAGTTGAAATGTTTCACATTTAAACAAGAGAGGAAACACTGATTTCCA
>NW_006239423.1:249729-252933 GCF_000226075.1 Solanum tuberosum | reverse complement strand
TGATAATACTTTTTAGATGATTCCTTAGTGATTTTTAAGATAGAACTTAGTTGAGGCGTTCTATATCACGGCAAGATATAGGATAGTTCTGGCAGCGTGGGCGAGACGTTGTATCATCACTTAAGCTCATAGTGGTAGTTGTCGGTTAGAGACACTCCCACAATAATATATTACTTTATATGTAAACTGAGCTGCTATTGTATTTCTTTAATACATTGAGTTGTCATCTACCGTTTTAAACGCTTTGTATAAACCGCACCCTTATTGTTGTTTTCACCTTGCATTTGAGTTGAGTATTCATGAGTTGAGTAAAGTTAAGGTAAGTGTTCTTTTCAGATTTGTTTCAAGCTTATGTCATGTTTAGTTTTCCCCTCACATACTCGTACATTCAATGTACTGATGCCATTTTGCCTACATCGTTTTATAATGCAAAAACAGGTAACTAGGATCAACATCCAGCACCTCGTTGATCCAGTTGAGCACTCATAGTCAGTTGGTGAGCCTCCTTGCTATCCAGAAGACCTCTTTATCATTGATTTAGTACTTTACTTGTTAGGATGATCTGGGGTCTTGTCCCGACATCCCTCTTTGTTTTAGAGGCTTCATAGACGGATTAGTTATAGTTCTATTGTGTTTCCATTTTCAGTTGTTGATTTTAAGACTTAAGTTGTCGTTTCGGCTAGTTTATTATTTCTTTAAGATATTGCATGAGTTGTCCTTTGGGATTGTTTCCTGTTATTTATGCCTTTCGCTATAAGTGAAGCCAGGCCAAGGGTTCGCTTGGGGCCGGCAATGGTTCTCGATTGCCAGTCCCACCCAGGGTGTAGGCTCGGGACGTGACAAACTTGGTATCAGAGCCCAGAGTTCAAGAGTCCTAGGGAGTCTATGAAGCCGTGTCAGTAGAGTCCTAGTTATCGGTGTGAAGCGCTCCACATCTATAATTAGGAGGCTGCAACATTTAGGAAATTCCTTCACTTCTTCATACTCTTTGTGTGCGATAGAGTTCATCTATATAAAGTCTCTTTCTAACTCGTGCTTGCGCGTGTATTTCAGTTGATCATGCCTCCACGAAGAGCTGTCCGGGGTCGTTCTGCTAGGAGAAAGGTTGAGGAGCAAGAGGTACCTAATATACTTGTAGTGCAACCCCAAGGAGAGGTCACCAATGCTGAATTTTGAGAAGCAATTTGAATGCTAAGTCAAGCTGTGACCAACCAAGTTGGAAAACAAAGAGGGGCTCGACAGGAAGAGGTTGATACTTCGAGGATCCGCGAGTTCTTGAGGATGAATCCTCCAAGCTTCAATGATTCAATCACTACTGAGGATCCGAAAATTTTTATTAAGGAACTGCACAAGGTATTTGAGATAATGCACTTTGCCGATGTTATGCGAGTGGAACTAGCTGCATATCAACTAAAGAATGTTGCTATGACTTGGTTTGACCAGTAGAAGAAGGGTAGAGTTGAGGGTGCACCCATTTTGACTTGGGCTATGCTTGAGGAGGCTTTCTTGGGGCGTTTCTTTCCCTGTGAACTGAGAGAAGCCAAGGTACGGGAATTCCTTATCCTTAAGCAGGATTCACTAAGTGTTCATGAGTACAACCTGAAGTTCACCCAACTTTATCGATATGCTCCGGAGATGGTTGTGGATATGAGAAGCAAAATGAGTCTATTTGTTGTTGGGTTGTCCCATCTGTCAAGCAAAGAAGGCAAGACAACTATCTCAATAGGGGAGATATAGCAAGGTTGATGGTTTATGTGCATCATGTTGAGGAAGAGAAGTTGCCCCAGAAACAAAGGTGAGTACAATAGTCAGAATTCACAGCACTTCAGAGCTAGACCTGCCCAGTCTTAAGGTAGTGTGGCACAAGAAGGTAACTGAGATCCTGCATGTGATAAGTGTGGTAGGAACCACCCAGGTAAGTGTCGCGATGGCTCCACAGTTTGTTTCAAGTGTGGACAAGAGGGTCACTTCATGAAGGAGTTCCCTAAGAGCCGATAAGGTAATGGGAATCAGGGCAATAGAGCCCAATCTTCATTAGTTGCTCCACCAGACAGAGCCGCACCTAGATGAGCTACTTCCGGTACTAGCGGAGGAGCAAACCGCCTTTATGCGATCACTAGTTGTCAAGATCAAGAGAATTCACCAGATGTTGTCATTGGTATGATCAAAGTTTTTACTATTGATGTCTATGCTTTATTAGACCCAGGAGCAAGTTTATATTTTGTGACTCCTTATGTTGCAATGAATTTTTGTTGTTCTTCCTGAGAAACTTTGTGAGCCCTTTTGTGTTTCTACACCTGTTGGGGAGTCTATTCTAGCTGAGCGAGTCTATCGTGATTGTGTCATTTCCATCAATCACAAGAACACCATGGCTGATTTAGTTGAGTTAGACATGGTAGATTTTGATGTTATTGTAGGCATGGACTAACTTCATGCCTGTTATGCCTCCATTGATGGTAGAAATCGAGTTGTTTGGTTCCAAATTCCTAATGAGCCAGTTATAGAGTGGAGTAGCAGTTTAGCAGTGCCTAAGGGTCATTTCATTTCGTACCTTAAGGCGAGAAATTTAGTTTTCAAAGGGTGTGTCTATCACTTAGTTCGAGTTAATGAATGTTGAGACACCCCCTATTGAGTCAGTTCCAGTTGTCAGTGAGTTTCCAGAACTATTTCCAGATGATCTACCCGGAGTCCCTCCTAGGAGAGATAGACTTCGGTATAAATATTCTTCCTGATACTCGTCATATATCTATTCCGCCATATAAAATGGCTCCAGCAGAGTTGAAAGAGCTAAAAGAATAGTTCAAAGATCCCCTTGATTAGGGTTTTATACGACCAAGTGTCTCACCTTGGGGTTCTCCGGTCTTATTTGTGAGGAAGAAGGATGGTTCCCTTAGGATGTGATTACCGTCAGTTGAACAAGGTTACCATCAAGAATAAGTATCCTCTTCCGAGAATTGATGATCTCTTCGATCAACTTTAGGGTGCTACTTGTTTTTCTAAGATAGAACTCAAATCAGGCTACCATCAGTTAAGAGTAAGGGAATGTGATATTCCAAAGACAGCATTCAGGACCCGTTATGGTCAGTATGAGTTCCTAATTATGTCCTTTGGTTTGACTAATGCGCCTGCAACATTCATGGACCTTATGAATAGGGTATTCAAGCCTTATTTAGATATGTTTGTTATCGTGTTCATTGATGACAT
>NW_006239423.1:230819-249682 GCF_000226075.1 Solanum tuberosum | reverse complement strand
CTCCCACCGGAGGGTTAGTGTGGGTGCCACTCACGACGGTCTGGGTCGTGACATCTCTAAATTCTCAAGGATAGGGAGTTGTATGCCAAGTTCTCTAAGTGTAAGTTTTGGCTTGAGTCTGTGGCATTCCTAGGCCACATTGTTTTCGGTGATGGAATTAGGGTTGATACCCAGAAAATCGAGGCAGTGCAGAATTGGCCTAAAACCACATCTCCAACTGATATTAGGAGTTTCTTGAGGTTGGCTGGATATTATAGAAGGTTCGTAGATGGGCTCTCATCTATTTCATACCCTTTGACCAAGTTAACTAAGAAAATAATTAAGTTTCAATGGTTTGAAGCTTGTGAGAACAACTTTCAGGAATTGAAAAAGAGGTTGACTACTACCCCTAGTATTGACCTTACAGAAGGTATCAAGGTTTTGTTGTGTATTGTGATGCATCTTAGAGTTGGTTTGGGTTGTGTGTTAATGAAGAATGACAAAGTTATAGCTTATGACTTCAGACAACTGAAATTTCATGAGAAGAATTATCCAACCCATGATTTAGAATTGGCTGGCGTAGTATTTTCTTTAAAAATATGGTACCATTATCTTTATGGTGTTCATATGGATGTGTTCACCGATCACAAGAGTCTTCAATATGTGTTTAGCCAGAAAGAACTTAATCTCACACAGCGAAGGTGGTTAGAGTTACTCAAGGATTATGACATGAGTATCCTTTATCACCCAGGTAAGGCTAATATTGTTGATGATGCCTTGAGTAGATTGTCTATGGGTAGTACCGCCCATTTTGAAGAAGATAAGAAAGAGTTAGCAAAAGATGTGCACCGACTTGCATGTTTGGGAGTTTGACTAATGGATTCCACATAAGGAGGGGTAGTGGTGATGAATGGGGCTGAATCATCATTAATGTCTGAAGTTAAAGAGAAACAAGACCAAAACCCTATTTTTCTTGAATTGAAGGCAAATGTGCATAAACAAAAAATAATGGATGTTGAACAAGGGGGAGATGGTGTATTGAAGTATCAAGGTAGGTCAAGTGTACCAAGATCATGGAAGAAGCTCATAGCTCCATATATTCCATTCATTCGGGTTCTACAAAGATGTATCACAATTTGAGAGAAGTTTATTGGCGGAGTAGTATGAAGAAGGGCATTGCAGAGTTTGTTGTTAAATGTCTGAATTGCCAACAAGTTAAAGTAGAGCTCCAAAGGCCCGGTGGTACAGATTAGAATATAGAACTTCTGGATTGGAAGTGGGAGATGATTAATATGGATTTCATTACTGGCTTGCCATGGTCTCGCAAGCAGCATTATTCTATTTGGGTGATCATTGATAGAATGACGAAATCATCCCACTTTTTGCCGATAAAGACTATCCATTCAGTAGAGGATTATGCCAGGTTATATATTCAAGAGGTAGTAAGACTTCATGGAGTTCCAGTTCCATTATTTCAGATAGAGGTGCACAATTTACTACACAGTTCTGGAAGTCTTTCTAGAAAGGTTTGGGTTCAAAGGTGAACTTGAGTACTGTTTTTCATCCGCAGACAAATGGTCAAGCATAGCGCACTATTCATACCTTAGAAGATATGTTGAGGGCTTGTGTGATTGATTTCAAAAGTAATTGGGATGATCACTTACCTCTTATTGAATTTGCTTATAATAGTTACCACTCTAGCATCCAAATGCCTCCTTATGATGCTCTTTATGGGAGAAGGTGTATATCTCCTATTGGATGATTTGAAGTTGGTGAGGTTGGGTTGATAGGATCAGACTTAGTTCATCAAGCTAAGGAGAAGGTGAAAGTCATTCAAGAGAGGTTGAAAACAGCGCAGAGTCAGATATCCTACACTAATGTTAGGAGAATGGAGTTTGAGTTTGATGTAGATGATTGGATATAGTTGAAAGTTTCACCCATGAAAGGTGTTATGAGATTTGGTAAGAAAGGAAAACGTAGTCCCCTATATATTGGCCCTTACAAAATATCCAAAAGGGTTGGTAATGTAGCTTATGATTTGGAGCTACCACAAAAGTTAGCAGCGGTTCATCCGGTATTGCATATTTCCATGTTGAAGAGGTGCATGGGAGATCCTTCACTTATCATACCAACTGAAGATATTGGTATCAAGGATAGCTTATCTTATGAGGCGATTCCGCTAGATTGCCAAGTTCACAAGTTGAGGACTAAGGAAGTACCATCAGTCAAGTCCTTTGGATGAATCAGTTTGTTGAGGAAGCTACTTAGGAAGCTGAGGAGGACATGAAGAAGAGATATCCACATATCTAAAAATTCCAGACCAAGGTACTAATTCTCTTCTTAGTACTCTTTAATTGATATGCTTGATGTGTTACATTTTGCTTGTTGGGTGTTTTAGCTAGATAATACATGTTAAGCCCTTAGCCTACTAAGAGTAATCTCATTCGAGGACGAATGTTCCCAAGGGGGAGATATTGTAACACCTCTCTATTTGATAGAACTAGAAAGAGATAGAATTAGAGAGAGTCATTTCTGGAACGAATGAAAAATCTGGAAAATTGGTTAAGTTATGTTAAGTTTGAGTTTTTGGTCAACTTCAAGCGAACATAAATCCTAGCTCAATATGATTTAGGTGTGATATCAGATACAATAGGAAATATCATTGAATTATCTTTCCAACGCCGCTGAGTTTTCTTAATTTCGAGTTCGTATGAGTGAGATATGTCCATTTGAAGTTGGGTTGTCTAGATAAGAAAAGTCAAAACCGGATTTTGGAAGGGTATTTTGATCTTTTCCATACCCAATTAAATTATTTTGTTTTTGGTAATTACTTAGGGGTCTAAACTGAATTTGGTCAGTTTACGCTTTTGAAATTTGAGTTAGGGTTTTGAGAGTAGAGAAAAGAAAAGGAGAAAAGAGAAGGGAAAGCAAGGAATCGTCAAGTTCTTGAAGCTAAGGTCGTGGATTTCGTCAAGGGGTGATCCCTATGAAGTACGTGAGATCACATAGCGTTGGGTTAGCTCACCCATGCGCCAATCATGATTCAATTCAGCGAAATTGTGTTTTAGAAAGAAAAGATTATGAGTTCTTGATGAAATTCGCTCAAGTTCTTGTGGGTTGTTGTTGTTGAAGTTTCTTGAGTTTGATTCATGAAATAAGGTGTTGTTTTGAGTAGAATCTTACGCATTTTGGTGAATTAGTCGATTCTAAGTGTTTGGGGAAAGAACTAATTGAATTTAGAGGGTTTAGAGTTGGAAAACGAGCAAGAAAATTTGTCAAAAATCTGGAAAGGGGGATGGGGCGCCGCACCTCTCAGAGAGCCCTAAAGGGACTTCTGAAGTTTGGGCCCTGGGACACCGCTCCAGCTAGAGCACCCCACCCCAGCTTCTGAAGTTTCCCTCCTGGCTCCCCGCACCTCTCAGAGAGCTAGGGACGCCAGTTCTTCCACCTTTTCCCACTTCTTTCCGTACTAGTTCCCTAGCAACATACCTATGTTTTATAGTCGATATCTACCCTCCTAAGGTACGTCTAAACATCATGAAATCATCAGCCTTGAATCCATAATTCAATTCAAGGAAAGTTAAGAGTCAAGTTAAGAGAAGTTCATAGAGTCTTCTAAAAGTCTTTTACAAACGTTTTAACTTTGTTTAAGACTTGAGTTTTGAGTTGAGTAAAGAGTAAGAGTAAAGTTCATTTCTTCAAAGATTATATGGGAACTAAGTATTCCCAAGAGTTGAAATGTTTTCACATTTAAACAAGAGAGGAAACACTGATTTCCAAGAGAGCCTTTGAGCTAGTTTTTGAGTAATTATCTCAAATCACAGAAAGAGTTCTATTTTTAAAACATATGATCTGAGTATATTTTGGGAGTAGTATTGAGCACCGATATGGGGACGAGTTCATAATAACTCAAGTCTCCATAAACCATGTAACCATCATGGGTAGAAAGGATCATACTTTTTAGATGATTCCTCAGTGCTTTTTAGCATAGACTAGTAGATCCACTTACCTGAGGAGTTCTATATCACGACAAGGTATAGGACAGTTCTGGCAGCGTGGGTGAGGCGCTCTATCATCACTTAGGCTCATAGTGGTGGTTTTCAGTTAGAAAAACTCCAACAATATTATATTACTTTATATGTAAACTAAGCTGTTATTGTATTTATTTAATACATTGAGTTGTCATCGACCGTTTTAAATGATTTGTATAAACTACACCCTTATTGTTGTTTTTACTTTGCATCTGAGTTGAGTATTCATGAGTTGAGTAAAGTTAAGGTAAGTGTTCTTTTCAGATTCCTTTCAAGCTTATGTCATGTTTAGTTTTCCCCTCGTATACTCGTACATTCAATGTAATGATGCGATTTGGCCTTCATCGCTTTATGATGCAGATACAGGTAACCAGGATCAATATTCAGTCCTCGTTGATCCAGTTGAGCACTCAGAGTAAGTTGGTGAGCCTCCTTGCTATCCGGAGGACCCCTTTATCATTTATTTAGTACTTTAGTTGTTAGGATGATTGGGGTCTTGTCCCGACATCCCTCTTTATTTTAGAGGCTTCATAGACGGATTAGTTATAGTTCTATAGTCTTTCCATTTTCAGTTGTTGATTTAAGACTTAAGTTGTCATTTCGGCTAGTTTATTATTTCTTTAAGATATTGCATGAGTTGTCCTTTGTGATTGTTTCCTGTTATTTAAGCCTTTCGCTATAAGTTAAGTCAGTCCAAGGGTTCGCTTGGGGCCAACAATGGTACTCGAGTGTCAGTCCCGCCCAGGGTGTAGGCTCGGTGCGTGACATTTTTTATTGTCAAAAAATTGAATTAGATGCTCCAAATTGTTGTGGTATTTTCTTCATCCTAGGATACTCAACATATCATCATCATTCAAAATGATTATATATCTCATCAATCGATTATTGTATATGAAGAATTTGAGTCATTCTACTTCTCATGGAAACAAACCTACAAATGAACGCATATATACCTCACATGGGAGGCACCAACATAAATTTTCACAAAGTTGTCCACCTATCTCTTCATGTAATTTCATCTCCAAATAGACTGTTAGACACATTTTTATCATTTCTCAATATGTTAACAACAAAAAGGAAAATAATAAAAGAAAATACATACATTTAAAGAAAGTTTATAGAACTAAAAGGAAAGTACATCAAATCAAATATAAAAGTGAGAGAAGAAGAATGGCAATTTGATATCATATCAATTATTCTAATGGCTCTAATAATGGTTTAAATTTCACAATGTCATTATAAGTTGTTCAGAGTAGTAAAGAAATAAAATTATTAATGATAAGATTATTAATTTCAAGCTCTTCAAATTCTTTATGTTTTTATTGTTTAATATTTAATTTTATAACATTTTAATTTAGAGTAAGGGTAAAATAGTAATCCAATTTTGCACTTTCGAGTTTCCCACTTTTAGTAATACTAGTTTCTGGACACGTGCGTTGCACGTTTACTCCATGTTATTGTATAAATATTTTGAAATAATACAAATAAGTTATAGTAGTTTTGAAGGGGGGAATGCAAGTTTAAACTGATGAATGATTAGCTTAGTCAATCAACTTAATTGTTGAGTATAAAATGATTATATATTATTTGAACGGTTAAAGTTAGTGGTAAAACTATAATGATATTCAACTTTACCGTTTGATTGATTATTTTATATTTCAACGACATATAGTTTATATGTGAATAAGTGGCGTCACAGTGGCGGCTCAAGCTAATTAGTGGGCTAAAGCCAAAAATAAATTGGAGGCCTAAATTTTAATTATTTTTTTTATATGTGAGATTCAAGTTATTCTTTCTTTTTAATAAATAAAGTTTTATTTTTTTATGGTCTTAGACTAAAGATATATATATATATACCAAATTTTTTTTAATCTTGTGGCTTAAACATATCATGTGGAAGTTAAATTTAAAAATTGATCCATAAAAAAGAAACATTCTTTAATGTTTTGAAATAAACTAAAAAACGAAAAATAAATTAAAAAATATAGTATGTTTTTTTTGTTAAAAAAGACTTATAATAATTTTATTATTACTAAAAAATTAGGCCCTTCAATTTGGGGACCTAAGGCATATGCCTCATTTTTAAAGGCATTGAGCCACCCCTGTGATGTCGGCTAGCTAGAAATACTTTACGTCCAATAGTTTTATATGGTGAAGATTAAGAGATTGTACCCTCTTTTTTTGTAAAATGATCAATTTTCTGTATATAAGGAAAGCTGAAATCAGTTCTCAACATGCATACAAACTTATCAGTAAGATTTTCAGACTGACGATAAAGAAAGATCAACAGAAGATGCAGAGTGATTATGGCATAAGAAAAATAATTTAACTACCCTGATACTACAATAGTACAATACAAAAAACTTCCATATGTAAAGTCCAATATCCATATCGATTCCAAGCTTGTTCAAGATTCCTCCTTAGAGAAATAACTATGATGTAGGCAAAGCTCTTCCTCCTGAATTAGGATTTTAGTGTCCAAGTTGTAGAAGTGATCCAATAGCTTCAAAACATCATCAGGAGCAAATTGCCTATTGAAGCTTCTATCTATGTTAAGTTGTAAAGGACAAAATAACAATGGATGTGTAATGTCTCATTTCTTGTGATTTTGTTTTTAATTATGAAATTACCATTTTGCCCTTCCTCGTAGCGTTTTCATGCTTATTTTGTGTTTTGAGAATGGTTGGTGAGGTCCATGATGTGATCGGGTTTGTTTTTGGTAATTTGATCCCTCTTGAGTTGAGAATTCTTGATAGGGTTGACTATAGTCATCATTTTGAGTTCTGAGCATCGGATGGGAATTCCGTTAGTTCCATCGCGTCCAAAACGTCGAGTTTGAGCTAGTAGAGTTGTTGGTAAGGTTTCTGAGGCCTTAGGTTGAGAGTTGGGTGTTTAGGCAAGAAGTTGAGCTTTAGGTCTAAAGAAAGGTCCGAGAGGGTATTTTTGTCTAAACAGTCTTTTTTTTGGAAATCCAACTATTCCATTGAGTCTGGAATGTCAAGTTTAGTGGGGTAGCATATTTGGTTTATTTTTATCGGGTTCCGAATAAATCCTAAGGGTCCGTTTGGAGATTTTAATAAGTTGGAGATTATATTGTGTTACCTGTGCGGGGGGCTTGATTATATTGTGTTGCCCGTGTGGGGTCTTGTATGTGTTGTTTAGCCTATGTTGAGGCCTTAATTGTTGTTCTATTTTCTTGGAGAGCATATGATTCATGAGTTGCCTGTGAGAGAGACTTGTAAAGCTATTTGACTTGTAATGCCTGAGTGAGGGGCTGGGTTGAAAACATTATAATGCTTTGATTAGACGAAATTATTTCTAAATGGAATTCATTTATTTCAAATAAACACTTTCCCACTATTTTTCATATGAGGGTGTATATCATGATTTAACTGAGTTTTGAGAAATTTAGACTGTTGATACATGTTGATTTGATTACTGCCTCCATGTTATATATGTATTGTGATACATCCATCCTCATTCATCATATCATGTTCTTGGAAATTAAGAAAAATGTGGAGATTCCTTTTGAGAAAGAAAATCAAACACCTTTTTATATCTTTGACCATGCTGAGGTGGCAAGTTGATGAGATATTGAGATTGTGATTTGGTATATGAACTGTGAGTCCTCCATGGGTCCTTGTCTGGAAGCCTTAGCTCGACAGGGTGTATACGGCAGGTTGTGCAACAACCTTGATTCCATCGTACCACCACATCATTGCATCATCTCATTGCATTGTATTAATCATTTGAGTTGCTTGACTTGTGTGTGATATGAGAACTGTTGTGACCTTATGCGTTTACTTTACCTGCGCCGTTCATTATAAATTAGCGGCACTGATGCCGAAGTGGGACTTTTCTGTGTGCAGGTGGAAGCGTTCCTTAGTTTATTTCATAAGCTAATTAATTCCTTTTGCTCAGTTGGCCAAGCCTACTGAGTACTTGTGGATTGTACTCACCACTACTTTTGAATAATTTTTTATGCAAATTCTAGTCAGGGTACTCCCCGTGGTGGCTGATCATTTCTAGCTTTGGAGATCTTTTCGGAGTGGTGGTGAGATCCTGTTTTCGGATCACCATTAGTTCCATCTGATATTTCGAAGCTGCATGATTCAAATGCCAAATTGGACGATGAGGTCAAGACTCTTACCAAGTAGTTATTACAAGCTCATGGTGATGCAAATATTTGTATGACTTTGATGTTGCAATCATTTGCCCCTCAGCCCCCTCCATCCTAGAGTCCTCAAACTCTCATATGTGTCTCTATGTGTTTTTTAATTGCTCTAACAAACAATTTGATGGATACTTCCTTTATCTAATGATAGTTTGCTCTATTTTAGTGTTTAACGTCTTCTCTCATAGCTTAGTTGCTTATGTTCTGTATCGCCTAGTTGCCCATAATTCCTTATGTTTTTTCCTGATATCTTGCTCATGTTTACTGCTATAACTTTTTTATGATATCAAAAGGGAGAAGACAATGTGTTGTGGGTGATAGGGCAGGCAAGGATGGAAGAAAGAGTTGAGTAATGGTGACAGGGGGAATGTATGTAGATGTGAAGGGGGAACAAGAATAATTAGAAACATGTTACTCTGAAGTGTTTGTTTGTCATCATCAAAAGGGGGGGGGGGAGATGTTTTGATGATACTCATAAACTATGGGACCTGGTCCCATGGTTGAGCATGTATCTTGGATAAAATGGTGAACAACTGTAAACCTGCCACTCTGGCACGGTTGGTGAGCACAGGAAAAGAGGACAGTGCACTCAACCAATAGGAGGACACTAGGTTGTTTTGTTTAGAGGAGAATATATCCTTATTGATATGAAACAGCCTAGTTAAGACATCAAAGTGTAACTGAAAAGTTACATTTTGTCTTTAGAGAATACAAGTCTTCAAGAACTTCAAGGGGCCTGATAGAGCTATCAATTGAGTCTTTTGTTGCTTATTGAAAGCTTGTGTTGTGTGTTGGTTTAACTTGTAAGACATGTTTCTAATCTATAAAGAAACGGATTATGTCTTCATTATTTAATCAAACAATGAGTATAATTAGAGTTAACTGTGTAGGGTGTGATTAAAGTCTATATTAGTTGGCTTTAGCTAATATAGCGGGCAATAGAGGTATTGCTTTGGCTCAATCTGTAATAGGGGTATTACAGGTGATATGATTAGGAGTTTAATCCTTGTATGTGTGATTGGAGTTTGTATTCACTTGTTGCTTGAAAATAGTGAAGGCAGTTGGAAATCCTGTGTGACAGGTCGTGGTTTTCCTCCCTTGAGCAAGGAGGTTTCCACGTAAAACATTCCTTTTTGTATTAATCGATCGATGAAACATATAATCATTTTGATTGTTGATGATATGCTGAGTTTCCTAGGATGACAACTCCATTACAAAGAATCCACAAATGTTGGGAAATCTGACCATGACTCTATATATACATCTAAAATATCCACTTGGGGGTAGCAACTCTATGGTATTGTTTCAAATCCTTCCTATTGATCTAATCACATTTGGAAATATGAAGTGAAACTTTAGACGAAGAGGTTGAGTTTGATAGAAATTCCATCAATCGACAAAACCACTCAACATCCAAATGGTACCTAGAGGAATTAAGAATGAAGTTCTTCAATTTGCTTGATTCTTTAGCAAATTTAAGCAGCGGAATAAGATATCCTTCATACTCAAGTGATACCAAATTTGGAGCATCAATCACTCCTATGTTGTGACAATTCTTAATCTTCTTAAAGCAGTGCCAAATAATGTCAAACTCTCAAGGAAGTGAGATCTAGAGATACGACGCTCGATAAATCTACCAGATGTAAATGACATCTCTATAGTTTTCAGATTTTGATACTCAACAATATCCAATTCATCCAAAGAACAATAACTAGAATAAGACAAGTATTCAAGAGTTGGTGCTTGGATTTTAACAAGTTTCTCATGACATAGCTTAATGCTAAGTGACCTAATCTTTTGAAGATTCCGCACCTCAAACTTTTCCCATCTCTACAACTTTTTTAGATAATGTATTGTTTCAATATTTAATAATGGTAAGAATATATGTGAGTCACTTTTACTTTAATGTTGTTTCATTGATTGATTAATGTATATGAAGCTTGTTGATGTTCGATAGAAATCAACTTGATTCGGGGTAAATTGTTCGATAGAAAATTTATTCCCTCTATGGCTTAGCTTGCTCACTAATATACATCTATATCCTAACAGTTGCAATTACCCATTTGTCTATATTAGCCTATAATCGAATCACATCCCAAGAATCCGTCTCATTATTGTATTTCGTATTGTTTGCTATTGCTGTAGTTGACAATTTGAAACCAAAACCCCCCTGTTATTTGACATTCGTGTCACCCCTTAATTTGAACTATGTGTTTATTCGATAAATTCTATTCCTATGACTGATTTGATCATATTCGTACTTCCTAATTGATTCTCAAACACGTACCGCTCCCTGTGGGATTCAATCCTAACTCATTTAGTGGGTTTTATACTGACTAGCGATCGTTGACACTTAGAATTGGATGAAGTGTCTTTGAAACGTTAATCAACAAGGAACAGAGAAGCTTGAGAAGAGAGTAAGAGGATAAGAAAGAAACCCTACTTTGTAAGAAAATTTTATAAAGCCCTAGCCGAGTCTCTTAATGGACTGGGCCTGGAGATTTTATGTTTTGCTTTTTGTGTCATTCTACTTCTCATGATTGTGTTCGACTTATTAAATGAGGGAAAGCAAGAGATATACCCCTCTCATTCTACTATTGGTTCAAATATACCATTTTCATTATACTGTCGGTTCAAATTAGATTGGAAGTGATTGTGTTGGACTTATTAAATTTTGGTGAAGGGGCATGATGCAGAAGCCACCAAGTGTGTTGCTTGTTCGAATTCTACACCTGTTGTTGATCTTGTTAGGGAAGAAAAGAGCATTGATCTCACAAAGTGATATTGGAGGAACGATAGGATGCAGGAACGGTAGGCACAGGGGTATTCAATTACAAGTGACTATTTTGGAACGCAGACATATATTATAATTCTAAGATTATGTCAGGATAAAAAATTTATACGGTAATCCTAGATATCTCACCTTATCTTGCGTACCAAAATAAATTGATAGAAGGAGTTTTATACTTGGATTATGAAAAGTGTATATCTGGGCCAATTGTGTAATGCTAGAGGTATATATCAGTTATTTTTATAATAAGGGGTAAATCAATTAAATCAATTATAAATCTCAAAGTTTAGGGTACATCAGAGACCCTTTTCCCTAGAATTTAAGTGTCAATCGGAAAAGTCAGGGGACATAAACAAAACCATAAGCTATAAATTCAAGAATCACCTAATACTTTTTTCCAGAGAGATCAACCAACTAATCATGATGAGAGCCACATCTAACATATTGTCTGATTGACTCATTCACAAAATACTCTCTTTTCTCAGTTTTAAAGAAGCAACCAAGATGAACATTCTCTCCAAAACATGGCTACGAGCCTGGTCGACTCATCCCAATTTGGAATTCAGAGTTGATTATATTAATGGCAATATGAAAAAAGTGGATAGTATCATAGAGAGATATCGGGATGGGAAAATCCCTATAGAAAAATATGAATTATCACACTCTAGTTATTCTGATGAAGTTTTCCCTTTGCTTGATAAGTGGCTTCACATTGCACTTCAAAACGGTGTAAAAGATATCGTATTTGGAGTTCCTCGGTATACATCATACACCTTACCTATTTTCACAATCTTGGCAGCAAAATCTTTAAGAGAATTGGTTCTGAGGGGTTTTAATTTGAAGCATGTTTCGTTATCTAGTGGTGTGGCGAACTACAATTCATTGAAAAAACTCTCTTTCTTCTATAAGTTTAGACGATAACATGCTACAGACACTACTTAATAGATGCTCTTTGATTGTCAATCTCATCCTCGAGTATTGTTATGGGTTGGAAAAGATTGAGTTGTTGAATCTTCAAAGGATCAAGTCAGTTACTATTAAGACATTTGGAAACCAGCGTGTTAAAATTGACGCCCCAACTCTTGAACATTTTTACTATTTAGACACTGGGGAAGCGTGTCCTATGTTGTATATTATCAATGCTCCAAATTTGGTATCACTAGAGTATATAGGAGATCAAATTCCTAAGATTTTTGTGGATGCGAATTTACAATGGAATTGTCATCCTAGAAAAGTCATCCTTTTCGCAACTAGTAAAATGATTTCATGTTTTATGGATCGTTGAATGAATATGAAGAGTTCGAGTCCTGAAGGCAAGCCTTTGCGTAATAAATTACAAGAAGCAACAACCTACAAATTTGATTGGGAAAATCAGAACTGGTATCCGGTAGAGTTCGAAAGTGGAAAGCTGGCTCTTTCTAGGGACAAATTTTATTTTTTATGGATTGGTGATGCAGTCACTTTATCTCGAAATGCACTGTTTCATTTGTAAAAGTTATTAGATTTTCAGGCTAGATTCGAGATATTTAAGAACTTTGTCAAATTTGAAATATCATTGCACGGAGACACTACATTCGGTGTTCTGTTTTTCTCTTCAGTTCATGTGACTTTACTATTCTAGTTTCATTTTAAGGTCTCAAAGTGGGTATGTAGTGTGTCGAAAAGGGAAGTTAAGTTGCATATAGTTTTGTCTTAGACTTGTATTTTCTGTGACGTGTGCGTCTTTGCGTCTGTACTTAATTGGTAGGAGATAGAACCATAATGCATCCTTTTAAAAGCTCTCTTGATCAGTCCATTGCTTTTATTAACTTCAAAAACTGTTTTTCTTGTATTAACTTCAGGATGTTCACAGATCATTAACTTCAGCAGTGTAACTCTTCCTTTTCGGGTATTCCCATTTTCCGTTTCATTTTTTAATAATTCCACTCACAATAGATTCAAAAAGAGCATAACTTCTCTGTCTCACCGCAAAATTAGCCAGTTGATAGCCACCATATTGCCTTCCCTATAAATATGAACAAAAGAGAATTGACCTCTCTGGATCAATAATGTCCTTAATCTGCCAAGGGCTATGCATTTTGTTGTTAATCAGGTTAACCATCAGTTAGGAGTTACTATATACCGATGATACAGTTAAGGCCCTTGAGCATACATAACTTCAAAGTTACCATGCATACGATGACACGAATCGTGGTTGCTATATATACAATTTAACCTATTGCTGCCAGGTAAAAGTAGATTATAGATACTTCATCTGTTCCTTGTTAGTTGTCATGTATGATGAGTTTCATGATGATTATAAGGTAGCCGTTGTTTTTTCATTGACAGACTTATATTTTACTTCAAATTGAGGTAAAACTAAAAAGTGATTCTTGGAGAACTATTGGTAATTGTCCAAGTATTGATCCTAATCTGTGTATTAAACTAAGTATCATTTCTATTGATTTGGCTAATGGGAAATGGGGAGAGAGGGAACTACCCGGTTATTGGAAAGGAGGAAGAGGTGCGGTTTTGAGCTTGGGAGGGTTGGGAAGTGATCTTTCGGTCTTTTGTGATTGAGAAAGCTTTCTCTTTCTTCTATAAGTTTAGACGATAACATGCTTCAAACACTACTTAATAGATGTTCTTTGATTGTCAATCTCGCCCTTGAACATTGTTATGGGTTGGAAAAATTGTGTTATTGAATCTTCAAAGGATCAAGTCAGTTTCTATTAAGACATTTAGAAACCAACATGTTCAAATTGATGCCCCGGCTCTTGAATATTTATATTATTTAGACATTGGGGATGCGTATCCTATGTTTAGGGATGGCAATGGGGCGGTGTAGGGCGGGGGCGGTGCGGGTTGAGCTTAACCCGCAAAATTTTTAATCCGCTCCGCCCCGCCCCGCATAATTTTTTTAATATATTTTTTTCTAGTTATGTTTGATACTAAAAATAAAATTCATAAAACCAAATTCATTTTTCCATTAAGTGGTATTAATTTAATAGGATAGTGACTTAAAATTTTATTTTTTAGAGGTCAATTGGGAAATATGTAAGAAATTGTATTATTTTTTATTGAACCATTTTCATTTATTATCTTGAATATTTTAGTAGCTTTAATGAAATTATCTTAATAAATAATGTTCTATCACTCTTATAACTTGTAAAAAGTTAAAATTATGTTTGAACCCATATAAAATCACATAAACCCACAGACCGCAACCCACCCCGCCCCACAATAATTTTTAAAAAACCCACTTTAGCCCTCCCCGCATCCGACCCGCACCACACAACCTTAAACCCGCCTTGCCCCACATAGCCTTAAACCCACCCCGCCCCGCATCCGCCCCGCCCCATTGCCATCCCTACCTATGTTGGAGATTATCAATGCTCCAAATTTGGTATCACTAGAGTATATAGGAGATCAAATTCCTAAGACTTTTGTGGATGCAAATTTGCAATGAAATTGCCATCCTAGAAAAGTCATCCTTTTCACAACTAATAAAATGATTTCATGTTTTATGGATCGTTTAATGAATATGAAGAGTTCGAATCATGAAAGCAAGCCTTTGCGTGATAAATTACGAGAAGTAACAATCTACAAATTTGATTGGGAAAATCAGAACTGGTATCTGGTAGAGTTCGAAAGTGGAAAGCTGGCTCTTTCTAGGGACAAATTTTATTTTTTATGGATTGGTGATGCAGTCACTTTACTCAAAATGCACTGTTTCATTTGTAAAATTTATTAGATTTCAGGCTAGATTCTAGATATTTAAGAACTTTGTCAAATATGTTCAAATTTGAAATATCATTGCACGGAGACACTGCATTCGGTGTTCTGTTTTTCTCTTCAGTTCATGTGACTTTACTATTCTAGTTTCATTTTAAAGCCTCAAAGTAGGTATGTAGTGTGCCGGAAAGGGAAGTTAAGTTGCATATAGTTTTGTCTTAGACTTGTATTTTCTGTGACGTGTGCGTCTTTGCGTCTGTACTTAATTGGTAGGAGATAGAACCATAAAGCATCCTTTTAAAAGCTCTCTTGATCAGTCCATTGCTTTTATTAACTTCAAAAACTCTGTTTTCTTGTGTTAACTTCAGGAGGTTCACAGATCATTAACTTCAGCAGTGCAACTCTTCCTTTTCGGGCATTCCCATTTTACGTTTCATTTTTTAATAATTCCACTCACAATAGATTCAAAAAGAGCATAACTTCTCTGTCTCACCGCAAAATTACCTAGTTGATAGCCACCATATTGCCTTCCCTATAAATATGAACAAAAGAGAATTGACCTCTCTGGATCAATAATGTCCTTAATCTGCTAAGGGCCATGCATTTTGTTGTTAATCAGGTTAACCATCAGTTAGGAATTACTATATATACCAATGATACAGTTAAGGCCCTTGAGCATACATAACTTCAAAGTTACCATGTATACGATGACACGAGTCGTGGTTGCTATATACAATTTAACCCTATTGCTGCCAGGTAAAAGTAGATAATAGATACTCCATCCGTTCCTTGTTAGTTGTCATGTATACTAAAAAAATACATCTTCAAAAATAGCTGTCAATTTAAACAATTTATCACTCCAAACTATGATGAGTGTAAGTCCTAATACAGCTCTAAAGCTTGTAGTCTTAGCTCTTTAAACAATGAAGTAAATATGATACTCCATCCGTTCCTTTTGTTCTATTTCTCCCTTTTAATTGTTCATGTTTCCATTTTTTTTATGGTTTCTGCAAATTGCAGCTACAATTTATTAAACTAATCATCCTTGTAGGGGAGCACCAGAAAGATGCATAACCCCTGTTTCAAGAGATCAAGCATATTCAAAAACTAGCACATTGCATGAATTAGAAGATATCGAGAACAACTTGAGCAAAGAAACTCCATTTTATACTAAGTTGTCTATCTCTGTCATAGCTACTCAATGAATTACTCCAAAGTTTAATAAGTTTGTGTTTGGCAATTTACGTTGAAAGCCTAGTTTCTCCCATTTTACAGAACAAACCAAGGACTGAGGCATAGTAATAGTTGTTGTTATGATGCATAGTTTTGAGTTTTTCCTTTAATGCTAATTAATAGCGACCATCGTCTTAGTCAGTCAAAGGATGAATTAATCTTCTTTCATTTAGACATACCTAAAGATAGCATTCTCAAGGAGAAATCATATTAATTATAGACAATATATATCGATGAAGTTGCACCTGTGCTGCTGTCTCGACATCAGAGAAAATAATGTTGGCTGTATGTTAAATGCAGACAAATCTGTCTGTGGTCCTCTCTGTATCTACAGTGTTATTGCTTGTCATTTGACATATCAGTGAGGTGCTTTGTTAATTGCTATGTTTTACTTTTATGAAGTGAAACTTATGTTGTTCACACTCTTCAAAAATGTCGCCACACAAGTGTCGGATCCTAGGTGCACCATGCATCATGTGGCAGTTTTGAAGAGTCCGAGCAACATTTTACCTTCATGAACTGACCGAGTAATTAGCCTCTGCTAATACAGAATGAACAAATAAAGCAAATGCTAGCAAATTTTTTTTGCTCATCTTTTTCCCTTTTAGTTATTCATGTTTCTAAAATTTTATGGTTCTACATTTTTTCAAGGCTAACAATCCTTTAACACACATTAGAAAGACACATAAACCTGTTCAGGAGAGAAAGCACAAGCCAAAAGTTATTCTTAAAAGAGTTTAGGACTAAGATTTCTTAAAAAAAACATATATCCTAACCAAATATCCTTGGAACGTGGAAGTCAACAACAACATACTCAATGTAATCCCACAAGTAATGTCACAAATAACAAATGCAAACTTCACCCTTACCTTGGGAAGGATGGAAAAATTTCACAAATAGCCGTTTTTAGAGCCAGCAAGTAGTGATGTGCAAAAACTGAACCGACCAATAAATCGAACTGAAAAAGTGTTATTGGGTTAGCGGCTTTTTAATGGTTGAAATATTATTTTACCCTTATCCTAATTTAAAATATTATAAAATGTCTAATAAGTTAATATTAATTAATCAAAAAGTTTTTACAACCTTTTCACCTCCTAACTTAATTTCAAGCTAAAAAATCTTATATTTAGTTTAATTTATTTTTTAATCATATTCATATATATATATATATTATATTATAGATTATTATTATTATATATTTTATTTTATTTTATATTATATATCATATCATATCATATCATATCATATTATACTAAAAGTGGGAAGAATCTAAGTCAAAAGTTGAATTACGAAAATACCCTCTAACTATTAATTTATTTTCTTGAAATTATTTAAAATATTTTTTCATTTAATAATTATTTTGGGATTCAATGAATTTTGATTGTTCGTATTATCATAATTAACAATCCTATTTCCAGCTAGACTTACAATTCAATACTCATTATTAAATTGTTTTAATATTTATTTTGGAATTCAATGAATTTTGACCGTTCGTATTATCATAATTAACACTCCTATTTCCAGCTAGACTTACAATTCAATACTCATTATTAAATTGTAAGTTATTATTAGCAAGAAAAAACCAACAATCTTTACGTCTTCCACGTAGTAATAGTGATGATTATTCATAATCATAGTTACTATGAATTTTTTAATAACTAGTCAAAATGATTTTCCATTAAACATTTAATATATTTGAATTCTTTTACATATTTTATCCTTAGATTGTAATTTTATTTTTACATTACATTTAAATGTTATAAATTGTTTAATAAATTAAATATTAAATAGTAAATCGTCATATTAATATACATAAATTACCACTAACTCTTCATTGTGTAAATGTATTTAACTCCCATTAATTATATTCATTATGTTTTTAACTCTCTTGTCTCATCGATATTTAAAAGGTTATCTTGGCAAAGGGATTGATCAAGAAAGATCTTTTGTTCTTCTTATATTATATGAAGTATTATGGGATAGACGTGCAACGCACGTTCCCAGATCTATCTAGTATTATTAAAAGTGGAATTAATCTAAGTCAAAAATTGAATTACGAAAATACCCCTTACCTGTTAATTTACTTTCTTAAAATCATTTAAAAAAATTATTTTTCCATTTAAAGTCAACTTCATAACTATACCTCTTCATTTTCCTAACTTATCATCTTATGATCATAAATAAACAATAAATAATAATAATAATAATAAAAAAAAAAGTTGGATTACCATTTTACCCCTATACTAAATAAAAAGTTATAAATATTTTATTAATTAAATATTATATAATAATCATAAATTAATTTGTCATTTTTCCTTCACATAAAAAGAGAAACAAAACTTCTATTAAATTAGTAAATAGTAAGTAGGGGTGCTCATGGTTTGATTTGGATCGGTTATCAGTTAAAACCAAAACCAAACCAATTTAAATCGGTTTTTAAATTTCTAAAACGAAACCAAATCAAAAGAATAACCGTCGGTTTGGTTCGGTTTTGTTAGGTTTTTTCGGTTTGAAAGTAATAAGTTTGTTGAAGACATACGCATCTCGATAGACACAAAACACTTAGTCATGAATAATTCACAAATAAACTATTACACGAACAAAGTGATTCATCCAATGTACCAAGTTTCAGAAACTAAAAAAACTCATTGTCAATAGCATAAAGTTGGTTCAATATTCTGCAGATCTCAACATCTTATCAATAGACTTTTCAATAAAATTACACCTTAAAATATTGAGAAATAATTCTCAAAAAAAAACAACAACCAATATTTCATAGTCAAAACTAATCAATTAACATCTTCTTTAGCTTGAGCTTTAAATTATTCAATGTTACGTTAGATTATTTTATAAAGAATAGAGAAAGTCTGATCTTTAAAATAATGAATACTGAGGGATTTAAACTTTTAATAGTTGGGCTAAAATTTAAGTGTTGGGCTTC
>NW_006239423.1:216472-230775 GCF_000226075.1 Solanum tuberosum | reverse complement strand
TAAAATTAAAGACTTAAGTTAATTAAAATTTATCAAAATACTTATATTTTATTTATAAATAATTATAAAATTTATATATATATAACTTCTTGGTTCGGTTTGGTTATTTTTGCAGTTAATTTTTTAGTAAAACCAAAACCAAACCAAATAATATCGGTTTTTCAAAATTTAAAATCAAACCTAACCAAATCAAACCAATATCGGTTTTTTTAACTAGTTTGGTTCGGATTGCAGTTCGGTTTGGTTTTATAACCATAACCATGAACAACCCTACATGGAGTGGTATATATATATAAGTGAAACCAAAATATTTAAAAATGGGAAAATTACATAAATGGGCCATAAAATTCAAAGTAATTACAAGTTCATACCCAAATCAAAAGTAATTTCTGAAATACCCATTCTCTCAAAAATAATTACAGTCCATACCCCCTTTTCATTAAGGCTGATAATTTTCGCTTAACTGATACTAAATCGGTATCATATACTGTATTGGTATCATTAAGGTTGATAATTTCGCTTAACTGATACTAAATCAGTATATATATTGTATTTGTATCATTAAGGTTTCTTATTCAGAAATTACGTATTAGGCAATGATACTATAAGAGTATATATGTATATTGTTGTTATCATTAATGTTTCTTGTTCAAAAATTACTCATTAGTCAATGATACTACAAGAGTATGTATATACACTATTATAGTATCATTGACTAATGAGTAATTTCCTAACAAGAAACCTTAACGATACAAATACAGTATATATATACTGATTTACTATCAATTCAGCAAAAATTATCAACCTTAATGATACCAATACATTATATATATACCGATTTAGTATCAATTCAACGAAATTATCAGCCTTAACGATACCAATACAGTATATGATACTAATTTAGTATCAGTAAAGTGAAATTAGTAAGGGGGTATATAGTGGGGTATGAATAGAAAGGGGTATATATTTGTAATTATTTTACTTTTATGGGGTATTTGCTTATTTTTCCGAATTATCAAAATGTCCATAAAATATTGAATTACATCGATATCCTTCAATCAAATATTATTCCTACAATAATAATGTAGAAGAATATAACTATACACTTAGTTCAATGCATTAGACTATTGAATATATATACACGAAAATACCCATTAATGTTTTGCCATTTATTTAACTCCTATTTATGTTTTGCTTTCTTTCTAAAAAGCAAGTCCATCTTCTAATAAATATAAATAAATAATAATATAGCAAATGAATTACCTAAGATAAATTAAAAGACATGGAGTTATGTATATTCAATTTCTGTAAATGTTTTATCTTCCGATTCCTAAAGCAAAAAGTAAAACATCTCTTTATAGTAATAAGCATATGGAGAATTGGAAAAATTACTTGGTATATTCAATGTGAAGTAATTTTTTTGATCAATTCAATACAATATATTCATTTACCAAATGTTATATATTGTGTATATATAGTGAAAAATCACAAGACAACTATTCCAATTCATCAAATTATTAGATTATCAATCCTACTTTGTGTAGGCGACATTTTTTCATATTCATTTTGTGTTTGTGTCTCTTTTTTCTACTTCTGCTTATGTGCTCTAATTTTTCTATTCACATTATAAGTTAATCTTTAATTCGACTTATTCATATATGTTTTTCTGATTAGTTGAAAGTTCATCTTACTTGAGTACGCAAACGTTTATACCATAGCTATTTCACCTCTTGCAACATAGAAACTTTTCATGGAAATATCAAAATAGGTAAGATTATTTTCTTTTTAATTATAACTTCTTGAAGTATCATAAAACTGTATATTCTTGTTTGTGTAAATTTTGGTTAGGAATCAATTTACATAATTTAACTAATATTTTTTTGTTAAATTCACAGATGATAGAACTAATAATTTTGAATCAGGCAAGGGGTACACATACCTATATATTGTATTGAATTGAATGTGCTATATATTACTTTCATGTTTTAATTGAATGTGCTTGAAAGCGATTTCTTAATCAAGTATGTGATCTATAACGAAAGCAATGTTAGAACATGATAGGATCATATTTCCCCCTAATAAAGAAAACTCAATCTGAAAAGATAATCATCATGTTTTATTATAGGATGTTAATATTATTATATTTGATGAAGTATGTTTAAATCTATTTTTGAAAACTATGTAAAAAAAACTACAAATCACAATAATTGTTAATTTAAAACGTATGAAAAATTATGATAAAAAAACAACTTGTTTAAATCTCAAAATGTATTTTGAAAGAAACTTATTGGAGCTAAGGAATTGCGCAAAACCTTTTTGATTGCAAAACCAAATTTCAAATACCCAAATGGGATCTGAAATCTGTGCTGAATTTTCATCAATAAATTCAATTAAAGATTCAATTTTGACAATACCCCTTCGTCCATCAGTCTCACAATTCAGGTCTGTTTCAAAATCTCGATTTTCTTCAATCTGTATCCCCAAATTTATCAATACCCATCTTTGTGTACTCACCATAGCCTCCTGATAAAACTGGATTGGCCTATACTTAATAACAATCTTAAAGACTCTTCTTTTATTGAGGGTCTTGGTGTATCTTTCCGGATTGTGGGTTCTGTTAATGGATTGATTTGATATTGCCTCATATGTATATTGACGAGTAATTTCGATTGCATATATTGTTTTGGATAGGATGAGTTTTGTGATTATTATAAGGTAGTGTGTGTAGTTACAATTTACCAAAATGGCAGTCTGTCTACTCTTGAGGTCAAAATATATAGTTTAAAGAGTGACACTTGGAGAAATATGGATGAGTTTGGGATAGGATGCGTTCCGTGAGTTTGGACTACTTCTTGTAGTCTTGGTGAGTATAGAGGTCGGAGGAGACCTGGAGCATCTTTTCTATTGATATGGCTGATGAGAAATGGGGAAAGGTGGAGCCTGCCTTGTGTAGGAGAAGAATTTTCATTTTAAGCTACAAGTGTTGGAAAATAAAGGTGAGATTCTGCTTGTTTTTGGAGCACCTGGGATGATATAGAATCAAGAGGAGATACACCACCGGTTATCAAAAAGATATATGATCAAAGGGATGATTCACAATCAAGAGGAGATACACCGCCGGTTATCAAAAAGATGTACGATCTTAAGGATGGTTCGATTAGATATGCACAAGTTACTAACTTCGGCGCCTGTTTCTCCTAGGAAATCTACAATGAGAACCTTGTCTATCCCCTTTCACAAAACCAGCAAGGATTAATCAACAATGAAGGTTGCATATGCTCAGATGAATGACAATTGTGTAACTAATGATTTGTAAGTTCAATCCTTCTTCTATTAACTATAGAAAAATACATTGCGTGTTTAAGGGACATGTTCTATGTTCTTTTCATTTTTGCATATTCTATGAAGCAACTTTTAGCGAAAAAATTTATTTGGTCATAGAGTTTGGTGTCTTCAACACTCAAAAATAAATAATGTTGGAAATTGATTCTCTTTTCGAGCAACATTTTGAGGGAATGTGTCATACCTCTAGTGTGAAGGACATGAAAATCATGCCAGGTGAATGCCACCAATAAAGACTAGGCCTAGCCCTTGTTGGGATTATTGTTTGATACATACTGTCTTCATTGTTGGAATCATGGAATAAGAGTCAATGTCTGGTATAGTATCTAACTATAGTGGTTTTCCTTGTTGATAATAGTTTGGTATTTTTCTCGTCACTATCTCTTCATCATTTTAGTTATTTAGCCTGTCAAATGCTGAAAGTTCTTTCAGTTTAGTAGTAACATTGACATCTATGAAATTGGTTTAAGAAAACGCAACTGAGGACATATTTAGATGCTATGAAATAACAACAACAACAACAAACCCAGTGAAATCCCACTAGGTGGGGTCTGGGGAGGGTAGAGTGTACGCGGACCTTACCACTACCTCGTGGAGGTAGAGAGGCTGTTTCCGGAAGACCCTCAGCTCAAGTACATCAAATCCAAGTAAAAGAAGAGAAATATATAAAACATAACATCCAATAAAGAAAATAGTGTATAATCAACAAATGAGACAATAACATCAAGAAAATAATGTGAGAAGTGAAACGCAGTAAACAACATAAGGCTAGGACTACTACAAACGCTAACAACCCATACCCTCGCAAGGGAAGACAACACGCTAACCCTACTAACCTTCAACCTTAATACGCGACCTCCACTCCTTCCTATCTAGAGTCATGTCCTCGGTAATGTGAATAGAGTGTGCTAAACAGGGGATTCTTGGAGAAATAGCTTTGGTATGACACTTTGTTAATAAGGTCCTCTCTACTCTAGAGTACATGAAAGTGAATTTTTGTCATCTGTTATTTCAAACAAAAAAGTTCCTACTAGAATTTGTTGTTATCGTGTTCCTTAATAGAGTGGGAAAATATTAACTAAGTTGAAATTCTTAAAGAATTCTATTACATTCTGGTTGATCTTCAAATTATTGAAACTTCACAAAGAACTAGGTGCAATGGTTATGTATCATAACGTGAGATAGAATGCCATGTCTTATGTCGTTTCAAGTGAAGCTCTATTTGACTCAAGGATCAAGTCAATGCAGCAAGGCAAATACAAATAAAGAAAAATTGCTAATCCATTAAAAAACAATGTCATCAATCTTACTCTTCATTAAAAAAAAAACAATGTCATTAGTTTGACAAATAACATGTAGTATTTACTAATCTTGTTGTTTTAGACTAGTCTATTTTTGATTGATATTTAAACAATCACAACATCACTCATAATTGAAGTATTTGTAATCTAAAACAACAATAATTTCTAAGGGTAAATGGGAAAGATTATTAATTTTTGTCTTGAACTTCTAAAACAATTCATTTTACGTGTCATGTTTTTTGTGCGTCCCTTATAAAAGCATTATCTATAAAGGTAACTTGACTAAAATATCCTTATTTTGATCTCAATTTAATATTACTACTCTTTTCCTCACCACGTTAATCTCTCTCCACAATACTTTAAGTGTGTTTTCTAAAAGAGTTGATGGTCAAAAATACACTTAAAATATTTCGATTTTTTGTTCACATATGAGTAATTAATCCTAGTGGTAAACTATGAAAAAGATTATCTTCTTTTCTTGATATGTTAAAAGTAACAAGCAAAACTGAAAATCTATTTTTCAAATGGTGGACAAGTAAAACTGAACGGGGAGAGAATTTTTTTAAAAATCGCGAGGGATAATATAAGATTGAGTATTACTGGAGGATTAAATCCGGAACAATCCACAGTAGATTTAGTACAATTTGGGGGAAATTCACTAACGGGTAAAAACATGTAGGAAATATAAGAATCTTTCACAATTACAAAGCAAGACAATCAAACCTTTTTCTCCAAAAGCTAAAAATTCTGCAACCAAAATGGAGTCGGAGGAAAATGAAAACGCCCATCAAACCCAAAACGGAGCAAACCCATTAACCACCATTCTTAGTTTCCATCAACTTCGGTGCGAGATTTCTAATACTCAAATGACATCTGAAGCCTCGGATCCACCGCCGCATGGGAGAAAACCCTCAAATTTCGCTGAATTTTCATCAACTTCAGTGAACAATTCAATCTTGACAATCCTTGTTCTGCTGGCAGAACTCGTCATTGAAATCCTCTCAAGGCTTCCTGTGAAATCTCTCTTGAAATTTAGGTCTGTTTCGAAATCTTGGCTTTCTTGAATTTCTAGCCCTAAATTTATCAAAACTCATCTTAAGGTATCTGTTGATAACAAGGAGTGTACTCACCATAGGCTCTTGATGAAATTGTATTGGGCTAATAGCAATCTTAAGGACTGTTCTTTTAGCTCTTTACTTTACAATGAATCTGTTATTGAGGCAAATGACTTGAATTGTTCCATGGAAAACTCCGGTGTATCTTTTTGCATTGTGGGTTCAATCAATGGATTGATTTGTTTTGCCGAGGGGACATGAGACTTGTTCTTATGGAATTCAACAATTAAAAAGTACAAGAAATTGTCTCATTCTATACGTAGATTGACGAGTAATACCAATTTCATATATGGTTTTGGATATGATGAGTTCTGGGATGATTATAAGGTAGTATGTATTGTTGCAATTTACCAACATGGCGGTTATTCTACTGTTGAGGTCAAAATATATAGTTTAAAAAGTGATTCTTGGAAAATATGGATGATTTAGGGGATAGGATGCCCTCCAAGACTTCGGCTACGTTCTTAATTGGGAAGCTTCATTGGACTACTTCTTGTGGTCTTGGCAAGCTTAGAGGTCGGGGGACCTGGAGCATCGTTTCTATGGATATGGCTGATGAGAAATGGGGAAAGATAGAGCCCCCTTGCTTTGGAAAGAAGATTTTGGTTTTAAGCTAGGAGTGTTGGGAAATAACCTTTCTGTACTTAGTATGAACGTCCTCCTCACTCGCGTAAATATATGGGTTAAGGAGGAGTATGGGGTTAAAGAGTCCTGGAAAAAAATGTATACCATAAAGTGTCTCAACGATCTTGACATGCATTTTCTTTACCCATCATGTTACATGTCAAATAAAGGTGAGACTCTGCTTGTTTATGTAGCACCTGGAATTATACAGAATCAAGAGGATACACCATTTGTTATAAAAAAGATATGCGATGATCCGATTAAATATGCAGAGGTTACTAACTTTGGTGCCCGTTTGTCTAATGAAATCTACATTGAAAGGCCCCCAAGGCCTAGCTCAAGCGGCAAAAGGTGGAGGATTTGTGGCTTAGGTCGCAGGTTCAAGCCCCACACCATGCAAAGCGAAGCCCGGTATTTAAGTGGAGAAGGGTAGAGGGGCGGGCCCATTATCCACCGAGTTTAGAAGGCTATGATTGGTCCAAAGGGCGGGTCACAAACGGATTTCTCGGTTATCAAAAAAAATAAAAATCTACATTGAAAGCCTTGTCTGTCCGCTTTCACAAAACCAACAAGGATTAAGCAACAATGAAGGCTGCAAATGCTCAAATGAATTACAATTGTGTAACTAATGATTTGTAAGTTTCCACTTAATACATGTCTCGCAAGTGCAGTTCAATTCTTCTTCTATTGTCAAATATCGAAAAATACATTGCATGTTTAAGGTTCTTTTGGATAAGGCCTCTACCTTCTCAAAGGTAGGGGTAAAGTTTGCATGCATACTTCTCTCCCTAGACCCCACTTGTGAGAATACACTGTGTTTGTTGTTTCTACATTGCATGTTAGGGACATTGTCACACAAGGTCTGCTTGAGATCTTCTCTTGTCCTTTTTCTTTATGCATATTCTATGAAACAACTTTTTTTAGAACATTTATTTGTTTGTAGACGTTGGTGTCTTCAAAACTCAAAAACTAAATAAAGTTGGAAATTGATTTTCTTTTCAAGCTGCATTTTAAGGGAATGAGACATATCTTTAGGGCCCGTTTGGCCATAGATTTCCCAAATAATATTTGGGGGGAAATTTGGCAAATAGTGTTTGTCCATACAATTTGTCATTATTTGACAAATATTTTTGGCAAATATCCCAAATTCCCAAATACTAATTTTTTTAGTATTTGGGCCAAATCTCATTATTTGGGATCTTTTGAAAATTAAAATTTTACACCAAACTTTTGTCTTTTACAAAAACACCCTCCATAGTAATGTTTACGTTGTATTACATAAATTTTTACGTGAACACCAAAGTAGTGATGAAATATTCAGTGAATATGACAGTGATGATATGGTTATTGATGAAAATGATGAACAATCGGGTCATGATAACAAAGTCATGTGCTTTGTCGTTACTTCACGATGTATGGAATGATGCTTGTTACACTCACTCCAAACTACCACATTGCTCTAGTGTCATGGACACTATTTGTTATTTGTTGCAACGAAGATCCAATTGACTTGTAATACAAATTTATGGTTAGTTTTGATAGTTTTTAAAACTTATGGGTATAAATCATATTTTTCTGAAAAAGTGAAATATATTTCCCAAATACTATGGCCAAACAGATGGTGAAATTTCACCCAAATTTTTCACCCAAATAATATTTACCAAAAATATTTGAAAATTTATGACCAAACGCTAGCTTAGTGTGGGTAACATGAAAATTATGCCAGGTGAATGTTACAATAATACTAGGCATAACCATTGCCGGGATTATGGTTTGATGTAGGATCTTCATTACTAGTGCTCTTTAAAATACCGTTAATAGGGAAAGGGAATCATGGAATAAGAGTCTGTCTAGTATAGTATCTAACTTCAGTGGATTTCCTTGTTGCTAATAGCTTAAATATATTTTCTTCTTTTTATCTATTTGGTCTGTCAAAGGTCAAGAGTTCTTTCAGTTTAGCAGTAACTCGAATCTGCAAACTTGGTTTGATGGAAAAAGCAATTGAGGAAATATTTGGATGCTATGAATTATGGTCATGAGACTAGTGTGGGAGGTTACGTACCAGTATTTGGATGACAGTGAAAATGTTTGAAAATGTTTGTCATCTCTGTTATTTTTATCAAAAAGGTTCCTACTATAATTTGTTCTTCTCTTGTTCCTTAGTTTTTTAATTTTATTTTATTTTAATGACCCTTGAGGGGTCAGGGGCTTAGAAACCCCCCTAGGCCTTAGCATATAATAAAACAAAACAAAATATACAAGGAGGGGGGACATAAACCTAATCTCCAATCCTATAAACAAAATATACAAGGAGGGGGACATAAACCTAATCTCCAATCCCATGGTAGATCATATGTTGACTAGCCTAATAAGGCTTATCAACTTGACCCTAAAATCTATTGAAAGAAACCTAGATCTATGTACCTAGAAGAGAGGATTCCTCTCAATACATATAAACTAGGAAATCATAAATAAGGGAGACTCTTCCCTTACAATAGAGAAAAGAGCCTAACCAAAAACTAACCTCTTCCTAGAAGCTGTATCTATAATATGTAGCTCAAGGGAAGAAGTTGCAAAAAAAGGAAATGAAGAAGGATACTGATCAGCCATCTTCTAGGGTGGTTTTTTGGTCCTCTTCAACTTTTTCCTTCTGAAGCATGCCATGCCCATTCTGTCTAAATTGATGTAACCTCTAGTCTCTTTAGGCAGATGAAGATAATTGTAAAAATGTTGAGTATTTTTCATCAAATGACTGTGTTTTGAAAGAGTATCAGCAGGGAAATTGGCCTCTCTAAAGACATGATTGCATTGAAAAAAATCAGTCATTTTAATCAAGTCTTGAAGTTCCATGATATTTTTGTAGATGCTCCAAGGAGGGGGTACTTTCTTGCTTGAGCCATTACTAAAAGTTCAGAATCTACTTCCAAAATGATCCTACTATACCCATGTTAAATATACCAATTCATCCCAAAGGCTGCAGCCATAACTTCTGCTTGATTGTTTGAACCCACACCTAAAGGTGTAGCAAAGGCATAGATCAGTTTGCCTTTATGATCTCTCAGTAGGCCCCCAGCTCCAATCCTACCTGGATTCTCCAGAGCACTACCAGAGACCTTTATATCATGTTGGCAGTTCTCCACCAGAGAAATAAACTCATTCCAGTTGTTAGGCCATTTGATGGATGGATAAGTAGTGATAATAAGCACGTGAAGCTCCTTGGAGATAAAGAATTTCACTCTAGTTGTACTTGATTGTTTCCCACCATATTTACTAGCACACCTATTCTTCCAAAGGTTCCAGCAAATGAAAATGGGGGTGGCTTTCATTATGAGCTTGTGAACTTCATTGTTAGGTTTAGTAATCCACCAATTCATCAGCATACTCCTCATAGGGGTTCTGCTATGTTGTACCCCCAGCCTACTAGCAAAATGCTTCCAAATATGCTTAACAAATTTTCCAGAAATGAAAATATGATCAACATCTTCCTGGAATGTAATAACCTGAACAATTTGCAGTAGAGTGTCCAAAGGCACTAATTTTGTCATTTGTTGGGAGCTTGAGTCTGAGTGCTCTCCATAATAAAAAGGAGACCTTGAAAGGAATAGCTTTATGCCAAATTAGGGAGTCAGTTAAAGTCCTATTCCTTTTCTTCCTAACATGCTCCCATGCTGAAGCACAAGTGAAACTCCCACTGGTAGTAAGTATCCAGATGGCTTGATCTGGGATGTCCTGTTGCACTCTAACATTAGTATTGAGGATTTTATGAATGAGTTGTTGAGGTGCATGCTGTCCTATTTATCCTCATCCCACTCTCCATTAACAAGGTAGCTGGAAACTGTGACATTATTTAGACTGGGAAGGTAATCATTGTGATTTGCTGGAGATCTCACCCCCAGCCAGTTATCCCACTAAAAACTGCAGCTTCCAGAGTTAATAGTCCATTGAATGTGAGGTTCAACTTCCATCCTGTTAATGATCATATTCTTCCACCAATGGATTGTCCAGAGTTCCATTTTTAATGACAGGATTAGCTTTTTGACAATATTTAGCTTTGAGGAAGTCACCCCAAAGGGACTTTTTGGATCTGAAGTTCCACCAAGATTCTTCAATTACCAATTCCACCCTCTTCACAAAGAAAACTTAGAGTTTCCCAGGAGGCCCAATGGTATTTTCTTTTGTCCTTCTCCAACCCCCAAAAGAAGTCAGTTATAAGACACTTGATCTGTTTGAGGGTAGTAGTCGTAGGGATGATAGCAGTTAGCAGATATATGGGCATTGAATATAAGACAGATTTGACAGGAGTACTTCTGCCCCCATAGCTTAACATTTTGGTTTGCCATCCTTTGATTCTGCCAATAACTTTAACCACCATGAAGTGAAATAAATATTCTTTTGACGACCAATATATAAAGGACAACCCAAATATGTGATAGGCCCAAAAGTGTGACTAAAACCAGTAATAGCTTTAGTTCTTTCTATGATATCAGGAGGTGTTTTTTCTGCAATAAGTAGCTGACTTGTTAATAGCTGTCCAGAAGTTGTTTCATACATCTGCATAGTCCTGATAATAAGATTCAAAGAGTATTTGCTAGTTGATGTGAAGATTATTATATCATCTGCAAAACTCAAATGATTTACTTGAGGACCATTTCTTTCCATATGAAAGCCCTTATAGAGATAGTGTTGATGAAGATTGTTTAGCATCCTAGTAAGGACCTCTGCACCAATGATAAAGAGAGATGAGGACAGAGGATCACCTTGCTTGAGACCTCTTGTAGAATGACAGAACCATGTCTAGAACCATTGATAATGATAGAGTACCAATTGTTTGACACAAGTCTCCAAATCATGTCAATGATCATTTCTCCAAAACCCATTCTTCTCATAACTAAACATGTATAGGACCAAGAAACCCTGTCATAAGCTTTGGCCATGTCAAGTTTTATGACCACATTGTCTCCTGTCTTGGGCTTATTTATATCGTGAATAAGCTCCTAAGCTAGCATAATATTTTCATAAATACTCCTTCCTTGAACAAATCCAGACTAGTTCTCAGAAATAAGACGAGGCAGGATGGGGGCTAATCTGAGATATAGCAGCTTGGAAATAACCTTGTTGGTGCCCCCAAGGCCTAGCTCGAGTGGCAAAAGGTGGAGGATCTGTGGCTTAGGTCGCAGGTTCAAGCCTCACATCATGCAAAGCAAAGCCTGGTATTTAAGTGGAGAAGGGTAGAGGGGTGGGCCCATTATCTACCGACTTTAGAAGGCTGTGATTGGTCCAAAGGGCGGGTCAGATGGATTTCTCGGTTATCAAAAAAAAAAACCTTGTTGGTAAAATTACTGTGGAAGATAGGTCTGAATTAAGAAAACTTATTAGGATGATTCACTTTTGGGAGTAACACTAGGTAAGCATGAGAAATAAATTTAGGAATACTGTGGCCACAAAAAAATAGCTGCATCATGTTAAAGAGATCATCACTGATGATATCCCAGCAGGAATGGAAAACATGCCACTTATTCCATCCGGACCAGCTACAGAATTAGCACTCATTGACCAGACAGCCTGTTTCAGTTACTCTTTTGTTGGCATGGCCTGGAGTTTTTGGTTTTGATACTCAGTGATCATGCTAGGAATGCATCTAAGGACTTCCTCATTGATCAGGTTATCTTCCCCTGTAAAGATTTTCTCAAAACGACAACATGCAGCCCTTGCAATATTCTCATCCCCCTTGATAGTATTACCATGATCATCACTGATTTTGTGGATAAACGACTTACTTCTCCTGCCTCTGATAATAGCATGGATATACTTGGAGTTTGCATCTCTGTTTGAGAGTGGATTGCTCAATTTTTAAGTATCTGATGCATTGAGCATTAATCTATTGAGCTTGGTTCTATTTTACTCATTGTTGTCATTGATGATATCTGCTTCAACACTTTTAACCTTCTCCTCATACTCCTTAACACTGTTAAAAATATCTCCATATTCCTGTCTAGACTAGTTGCTAAGAGTATTGGCACTCTTTTCAATTTTAGCTGAAAAATTCTCATAGGATTACCGTCAACTGGTCTTTCCCAGCAAGCTTACACAATATCTAGAAACTTTGGATTATCCACCCAAAAATGTAGGAATTTGTAGTATTTGATAGTATTGGTATTTCTGTCAACACTTTCCAGAAGCAGGGGACAGTGGTCAGAACCAGTTGAGGCTAAGTGAGTGATTTTAGACATAGGCATCACCTCTATCCATTTTGAAGGATTTAAACTCGGAGATTTATGCGGAATTATACATACCTTCTTGTTATAGGATCAAGTGCTATCACCACCAATTGCCTAAGCGGTTTCTTACAAGATCACTATGGAGTCTTGTATTGTTTTTCACAACAACTACACTCTTTATCTAAGGAACTCTTTTCTTGTGTTGTTTGTTGTTGTTTCTTGGATGACCCCAAGTTCCCTCCCTTTTATAGGACAAGGTAGGACTTGTCACTCTTATTCATTCAAGAGTTACATCCCCCCTTACCCTATAACTCCCACTCCATTCAAGAATACATAACTCTTCTTCTTTTACTATATGGAGTTATTTAGTGGAGTTGTAACTTACTTCATGAATGAAGCAAGTTACTAGTCAACCATCAATGAGTGTATCTATTTCCAACATCTCCCACTCACACATGATGGGATGAAACACATAGGGCTTTAATTTGAAAAATAAATTCCTTTAGACATTCATACCGAGTGTATTGTCGTGACCGCTCAGACACTAAGTAGGCGTTTGACCATGCGATACCATATCACGATATGGTATCGTGAGATGGAATCAGCGTTTGGACATGCGATTTTACGCTGATTCCATCTCATGATTCCATATCATGAGAGGTGATACCATATTCTCCAAAAACCATGATATGAAATTATATGGTGATTCCATATCATGATTTGAGATATTTTAATACAATAATTGTTCCATGAGTTTATATTTTGTTAAAACAGCCCACATTTATATCTACTAACCATTTGTTTCATATGTAAATAAAATTTATAATCACATCATTACTTTTTAAAATTTATTATTCTCACCGATATAAAATTTATTATTCTCACCAACATATAGTCACTTTAACTAACACCTCACGATTGTGAAACTTTTCAACATTCACTTGAAACAATTAACCGGCATGTTAAAATAGTTGCCGAGGCAATTAGCAAGATGGCACGAACATTCATACAACCAAAAAATATGACTGGCGTACATTCCAAAATTAGACATAATATTCGATTTTGGCCTTGGTTTAAGGTAAAATTTCAATCACATTAATAAATTTATTTTATGGCCTTAATAAGTGAACATTTATATTTTATGTGTAAGTTATTAGTATTTAGTTACATATTTTCTACAACTTTGTTTAAAGAGATAATATTTATTTTATGACTTTGCATTGTCTTGGAAGCACTATTTTTATTACTCTTACAAACATTATTTTTATGAAAGTGCATTCTATAATGCTTCCAATTTATTTTATATTCACTAAACTAATATTGATGTATTTTTTATTTGATAGGATTGTGTTGGTGCGATTGATGGAACATATATAGAAGGGGAGGTTCCTAAAGCGGTGCAACAAGCATATCGTAATCGCAAAGGAAGAACATCACAAAATGTCTTATGTACTTGTGATTTTGATATGCGATTTACCTTTGCTGCTGCTAGTTGGGAAGGTATTGCACATGATAGTAAAGTACTTGAGAATGCACTTGTTGAACCAACATCACAATTTCCATTTTCGCCACATGGTAACTTTAAATTACATCCTTAGAATAAATATTATTTATTTACACAAAGTTGTCTCATTTACGTCACATATGCTTTTAGTAATTCTTTATAAAATATTTTTTGGTAGATAAATATTATGTTGTTGATG